>NW_011257845.1:0-527 GCF_000146605.3 Meleagris gallopavo
ATACAATTTCATCGCCACACGTTGGTAAATTTCAAGATGAGTGACGATGGGTGAAAGTTGACATCCTTCTATGGGCCAGCGCTCGATGATGTTACCGGAGGCATACGGTCATGAGGTGCAGATCCGTCCAATGTTCCATCAGTCCCATGCAGACCATCGCCGGGTGTTACACATGATCTGACAGTAACACTGGAACGTTTTGATGACATTTCATTCCTTCCGGTGATCCTGAAGGCTCAAAGACTCACGGGGAGAAATACAGATGTTTCAGAGGTAGCAAGAGGGGAAGGTCTGCCCTCCAGGGCAAAAATACAGGCCGTGTTTCTATCCTGGGTCAACAGTTCCGCTTGTACAGGGGCACGTCCTGGCTGCCTGTACCACATTCTCCGGCCGGATGGTTGCGGCTGCATCATAATATCAGGCAGCAAAGGAGGTGTCCTGATCTGCCATAGGGACATGATGGGAGTCCTTTAGCAATGAAAATCGGAGTGTTGACCACCGCGCCAGTAGGCCACGTACCTATTACG
>NW_011257846.1:0-514 GCF_000146605.3 Meleagris gallopavo
AATTATTTCGGGGTCCCTTATTTTCTTTTTTCCCGGGGGCGCGGATCCGCGGATCCCTCCGCCCTTCTAGTCACGGAACCGGGCCGAACCAGCCCGTAAACCGTTGACATTCTTGGTGGAGAATGCGGGCACCAGTTGCTTTTTAGCTTTTTGAACAAATCTCTCTCTCCGCTCTCAGACAGCTTCATTGGGAAAGTTTATCTGTTTCACCAGTACTGTCTGAAAGCGTGACCTTGAAAAGTCCAGGCGGACTGCCAATACTCTAGGATATTTGTAAACTTTGAGCCTTGCTATCTTGTTTCTGTAAAAAGAAAAAAAGAGAAAAAATGCTTTCTCTACTGAAACTGCCTTTTAAGGGGCTGCATGCCACTGTCTCTTCTTTCTTAATGACTAAAAACATACTGGGCCTTAATTAAGTTCACCACTTTGCTCTATGGAGCAATAGGTATATATAGCCAATTAGAAAACATGGATGGAAATAACTATGTGGCATCTGCATATTATGTGGCATACC
>NW_011257847.1:0-479 GCF_000146605.3 Meleagris gallopavo
GTTTGTACAAGCATCTGGGTTTCCCCTTCATCAGGGACATCAACAGTGGGGTTGAGTGCACCCTAAGGACACCAAGCTGTGGGCTGCAGTGACACAGCAGAGGGACGGGATGCCATCCACAGAGACCTCAACAGGCTGAGCAGTGGGCACAAATCCAAGTGCAGGGTCAGTAGCTGGGATGAGGGAACACCCACCACCAAAACATGCTAGGGGATGAAAGGACTGAGCGTAGTCCTGCTCCATAAGGCCTGGGAGTACTGGTGGGTGGGAGCTGGACACAAGCCAGCAATGGGCCCTTCCAGCCCAGAAAGCCAACCGTATCCTGGGCTGCATCCAAAGATGCGCAGTCAGCGGGCAAAGGGAGGAGATCCCCCATCCCTCTGCTCTGCGCTGGTCAGGCCTCACCTGCAGTGCTGCGTCCAGATGTGGAGTCCTCAGTGCACGGAGACATGGAGCTGTGCGAGTGCATCCACAGTACA
>NW_011257848.1:0-491 GCF_000146605.3 Meleagris gallopavo
CGTGTCAGCCAGTCCTCCCAACTTCGTATCATCAGCAAACTTGCTGAGGGTGGCCACTATCCCCTCATCAAGGTCATTGATGAAGATGTTGAACAAGACCGGACCCAGCACAGACCCCTGGGGGACACCACTGGTTACAGGTCTCCAGCCAGACTCTGAACCACCAACCTCTGCGCTCTGCCAGTCAGCCAGTTCTCAACCCACCTCACTGTCCACTCGTCTATCCCACACTTCCTCACCTTTGTTATAAGGATGTCGTGGGAGACAGTATCAAATGCCTTTCTAAAATCAAAGTAGACTGCATCTACCGCTCTTCCCCCATCCACCCAGCATGTGACAGCATCATAGAAGGCCACCAAGTTGGTCGAGCACGACCTCCCCTTGGTGAACCCATGCTGACTACTCCTGATAACCTCCTTTTCTCCCAGTTGTCTGGAGATGGTATCCAGCACAAGCTGTTCCATCACCTTTCCAGGGACAGAGGTGAGGCT
>NW_011257849.1:0-515 GCF_000146605.3 Meleagris gallopavo
CCCGGGTGGCAGCTGAGCCGGGGTTGGGGGCGGCCCCCCAGGTGAGAGCTGCGCTGCCCGTCCCCAGACAGCTGGTACCCCAGGGCAGGCAGAGGCCTGAGGTGCCAGGTGGGTGGCAGTGGGGACAGGGAAGGGTTGGGGTGGTACCGGCATCGGTCCGCGGACGGTGGGCTGCATCCAGACGGGGTCCGGTGGCGGCACAGTCGCAGTAGCAAAAATGGCGTCGGGTGTCAGAGGCACCGTCAGCGCTCCTCGAGGGAATCTCTCTGTGGGGAAATGCCAGAAGGGTGCTGGGCTGAGAGCCGGGGCACTGGGGTGAGATCCGGGTCATGGGAGTGGGGTCTGTGGTGCTGGGATGAGATCTGGGGTCACGGGGGTGAGATCTGGGTCACAGGGTGAGATCTGGGCGCTGGGGTCAGCTGGAGCATCAGAGCAGGGGAGCCTGCTGCCTTACCTGCCATGACAGCTGGAGAGTGGCAGTTAGGGGAGCCCCTCCCCCCGAGGGGGGTTCCGTG
>NW_011257850.1:0-497 GCF_000146605.3 Meleagris gallopavo
CCCCACTGTTGATGTCCCTGATGAAGGGGAAACCCAGATGCTTGTACCAACTGGGCGTAGAAGCCCTTGGGAGCAGCCCTGCGGAGGACTCGGGGATCCTGGTGGACAAAGAGCTGGACATAAGCCAGTAGTGTGCACTTGCAGCCCAGAAGGCCAACTGTATCGTGGGCTGCATTCAAAGAGGAGCGACCAGCAGGGAGAGGGAGGTGATTGTCCCCCCTCGACTCGGCTCTGGTGCGGCCCCATGTGCAGCACTGCGTCCAGGCCTGGGGCTCCAGCACAGGAATGATGTGGAGCTTTTGGAGCAGGTCCAGAGAAGGGCCACGAAGATGATCAGAGGGCTGGAGCACCTCTCTTAGAAAGAAATGTTGAGGGAACTGGGATTGTTCTGTGGGGAAGAGAAAGCTCTGGAGATAGCTCATGACAGCCTTCTAAGACTCGAAGGGAGCGCATAAGCAGGAGGGGGCAACGGCTGTTTAGGAGGGTGGATAGCGATA
>NW_011257851.1:0-532 GCF_000146605.3 Meleagris gallopavo
GCCAGTAGTGTGCACTTGCAGCCCAGAAGGCCAACTGTATCCTGGGCTGCATTCAAAGAGGAGCGACCAGCAGGGAGAGGGAGGTGATTGTCCCCCTCGACTCGGCTCTGGTGCGGCCCCATGTGCAGCACTGCGTCCAGGCCTGGGGCTCCAGCACGGGAATGATGTGGAGCTTTTGGAGCAGGTCCAGAGAAGGGCCATGAAGATGATCAGAGGGCTGGAGCACCTCTCTTAGAAAGAAATGTTGACGGAACTGGGATTGTTTCTGTGGGGAAGAGAAAGCTCTGGAGATAGCTCATGACAGCCTTCCAAGACTCAAAGGGAGCGCATAAGCAGGAGGGGGCAACGGCTGTTTAGGAGGGTGGATAGCGATAGGACAAGGGGAAATGATTTTCAAGTGAGACAGGGGAGGTTTAGGTTGGTTATTAGGAGGCAGCTTTTCACGCACAGGGTGGTGACACACTGGAATGTGTGCTTGAGAGTCACTTGCAGGATGATCTGCTCCACTGATCCGTGACCAGCACAGAGGTGA
>NW_011257852.1:0-526 GCF_000146605.3 Meleagris gallopavo
ACAGGAATGCCTGCAGCAACGAACAAGATCATGCAAAAGAAAGGAGCAGGAAAGACAAAGAACCAACAAGTATGAAACAAAGACGACGCAAAGCAACAAAAAAGCCTCACTGCAGAAAAGAACGAAGGACAAAACCGCAATACAAGGAAGGAGAAGAAAGCAAAGCAAAACGAGGTCGAGAAATACAACAGGAAAGCCAATGAATTCAATGCACTAGCATGGCAGAGCAAAGAAGCCTAGCAAAGTAAACTGATACAAACGCTCAGCAGGGCTTCGCAATGGAAAGAAAGAAGGAAATTTAACAGCAGTGCAAGGCCACGATGCCAACAAAAACCTAAGAGCAAACCAAAGCCAAGCAACACCACAAAAAGTAAAAGAAGGACCAAGTGCTGAAATGCCAAGGAAACCAAAGCAAAAGCACTTGAAATCCTCACAAACAGAGGGGAATACGCTTAGGAAAGGAAAAGCACTTCCAAGAACAGAAACAGAAGGGGAAAAAATACAACACCACTGAAAATAGCCCAAT
>NW_011257853.1:0-451 GCF_000146605.3 Meleagris gallopavo
CCTCACAAACAGAGGGGAATACGCTTAGGAAAGGAAAAGCACTTCCAAGAACAGAAACAGAAGGGGAAAAAATACAACACCACTGAAAAAAGCCCAATGCATTGCAATGCAGAAGGAGCAGGAAACCAAGGCAGAAACCACAGAAAAACAACACGGAAAACCAACCGAGGAAACCAACATCAACCCATGCAGCAGCAGCAGAAGCCTCTGCAGCAACATGAAAAAGCAAAGAATACACGGTCATGGCGAAGCACCGATGACCACCGAGTCTGCAGGAGGCCAACATCTTGGCATCCGTGCCCGGGAGGAGGAAAGGGTAGCTACTGGGCATGCTGCTGCCTCCACCACACACGCACCTTCAGGGTCGCCAGCCCAGAAGGAGGCTCTGCCTGCCAGCTGGAACAAAACATCTCTCTGGAGGAAGGCAAAGCACTGCCAATCATGCCAAGGA
>NW_011257854.1:0-505 GCF_000146605.3 Meleagris gallopavo
CGCAGAGCAGAGGGATGGGGATCTCCTCCCTTGGCCCGCTGACTGCGCATCTTTGGATGCAGCCCAGGATACGGTTGGCTTTCTGGGCTGGAAGGGCCCATTGCTGGCTTGTGTCCAGCTCCCACCCACCAGTACTCCCAGGCCTTATGGAGCAGGACTACGCTCAGTCCTTTCATCCCCTAGCATGTTTTGGTGGTGGGTGTTCCCTCATCCCAGCTACTGACCCTGCACTTGGATTTGTGCCCACTGCTCAGCCTGTTGAGGTCTCTGTGGATGGCATCCCGTCCCTCTGCTGTGTCACTGCACCCCACAGCTTGGTGTCCTTAGGGTGCACTCAACCCCACTGTTGATGTCCCTGATGAAGGGAAGCCAGATGCTTGTACAAACTGGGCGTAGAAGCCCTTGGGAGCAGCCCTGCGGAGGACTCGGGGGATCCTGGTGGACAAAGAGCTGGACATAAGCCAGTAGTGTGCACTTGCAGCCCAGAAGGCCAACTGTATCCTGG
>NW_011257855.1:0-472 GCF_000146605.3 Meleagris gallopavo
CTCAACACACAAGTGGCTGTCACCCAGAGCGGAGCTCCAGCAGTGACCACCAGGACGGAGTGACCGCCCCACGTGTCTGAGCTGAGGGAGGCTGCCAGCGTGACTTCATAAAGACTGGAGTCCTGCCCCGCCCTGTGATGTCACAATGCCTTTCCCGGTGCGGGTGCAGCCGTGCACCCAGCTTGGGGCTGGGGACCCTACCCCAAATCCCACCTCCCTGTTCCACCTCCCTTTTCCAATCCGCCTGCACTCTGTAATTTTCATGAGCACACGAGGTCATAGAATCATAGAATCGTATAGTGGCCTGGGTTGAGAAGGCCCACAGTGCTCACCTAGTTTCAACCCCCCTGCTATGTGCAAGGGCGCCAGCCACCAGAGCAGGCTGCCCAGAGCCACATCCAGCCTGGCCTTGAATGCCTCCAGGGATGGGGCATCCACAGCCTCCTTGGGCAACCTGTTCCAGTGTGTCACC
>NW_011257856.1:0-483 GCF_000146605.3 Meleagris gallopavo
AGTGACCGCCCCACGTGTCTGAGCTGAGGGAGGCTGCCAGCGTGACTTCATAAAGACTGGAGTCCTGCCCCGCCCTGTGATGTCACAATGCCTTTCCCGGTGCGGGTGCAGCCGTGCACCCAGCTTGGGGCTGGGGACCCTACCCCCAAATCCCACCTCCCTGTTCCACCTCCCTTTTCCAATCCGCCTGCACTCTGTAATTTTCATGAGCACACGAGGTCATAGAATCATAGAATCGTATAGTGGCCTGGGTTGAGAAGGCCCACAGTGCTCACCTAGTTTCAACCCCCTGCTATGTGCAAGGGCGCCAGCCACCAGAGCAGGCTGCCCAGAGCCACATCCAGCCTGGCCTTGAATGCTCAGGATGGGGCATCCACAGCCTCCTTGGGCAACCTGTTCCAGTGTGTCACCTCCCTCTGAGTGAAAACTTTCCCCTACTTATCTAACCTAAACCTCTCCTGTCTTAGTTTAAAGCCATTCCCC
>NW_011257857.1:0-517 GCF_000146605.3 Meleagris gallopavo
AAGAACAAGGGAAAATGGAGGTGAAATCCTAAGGAAAATGTCTTGTACAGTGAGGGTGCTGAGGCAGTGGCACAGGTTGCCAGAGACATGGTGGATGTGCTGGCCCTTTCAAGGTGAGCCTGGCTCAGACTCTGAGCAACTTGATCTAGCTGTGGATGGTCAGCATGGGGCAGTCGGATCACATCGCAAACCTACCTGCATACAAGCAGCGCACCAACATGGGGTGCATGATGTTCATTACCTGCTGGACAGATCTCACACCACTGACTGGAGGAGCCCAGGCAATCCTTCAACTCCATCAGGCTGCAAAATGAAATCAGAAGAGACGCAGAACATCATTTAAAACACAACAAGGATGCACACAATGCCCTAAAAACACCCACCGCATGGATGCAATTAGCACATAGCCCTATTAATTACAGCCATCCAGCTTGAGATCCTCCAGAAAGCAGAGCTCACAGCTCTGAAATCAAGCAGGAATCACTCACCCCATTCTAAGGGCTCACCCCACACCCAA
>NW_011257858.1:0-507 GCF_000146605.3 Meleagris gallopavo
GAGGACAAGACGAATGTAATAGTGAAAACAGTGCAAGACCAGAGACAAGCAAGACACAGAACGAAAGAGGATAGGCAGCCTTCTGTGGGCACCATGAAGCGCAATTCAGAGCTCTGGGGGAACCCTATTGTGCCGGGCTCTGGAATGGGTAAACGCTGGCGGGTGTGCATCGCCCTTACCTGCTGGGCGGACAATGACCAGTCAGCAAAGTGAGGTTCCGGGCATGCCGGGAAACGCAGATTCCAGTTCCTTGCTGTTTCCACAGAGACCAACACATCTCTCCGTGCAGTTGTTACGGCACTTGGGAGCACCGCAGCTCTGCTGCCACCTGTTGGACACAATACAGTCATGAAGGCACTGCCCTGCATCCGGGCCTCTTGCACAAACCTGTGCTCCTTGCTCGGAGCACATGGCTGCACTCTGTGCACCATGTTGCTTACCACCAGAGAAGGCTCAGCTACCCAACACCATTTTGGCTTCCATCTTGTCTGAGAACTGCTCATGATG
>NW_011257859.1:0-496 GCF_000146605.3 Meleagris gallopavo
GCAGATCATCCTGGAAGTGACTCTCAAGCACACAGTTCCAGGTGCGTCACCACCCTGTGCGTGAAAAGCTGCCTCCTAAGAACCAACCTAAACCTCCCCTGTCTCACTTGAAAACCATTTCCCCTTGTCCTATCGCTATCCACCCTCCTAAACAGCCGTTGCCCCCTCCTGCTTATGCGCTCCCTTTGAGTCTTGGAAGGCTGTCATGAGCTATCTCCAGAGCTTTCTCTTCTCCCACAGAAACATCCCAGTTCCCTCAACATTTCTTTCTAAGAGAGGTGCTCCAGCCCTCTGATCATCTTCGTGGCCCTTCTCTGGACCTGCTCCAAAAGCTCCACATCATTCCTGTGCTGGAGCCCCAGGCCTGGACGCAGTGCTGCACATGGGGCCGCACACCCAGAGCCGAGTCGAGGGGGACAATCACCTCCCTCTCCCTGCTGGTCGCTCCTCTTTGAATGCAGCCCAGGATACAGTTGGCCTTCTGGGCTGCAAGTGC
>NW_011257860.1:0-531 GCF_000146605.3 Meleagris gallopavo
TGTTAAGCACTGGTGAGCTTTGTTCTCTCTTTACTTTGCTAGGATTCTTTGCTTTGCCATGCTAGTGTATTGAATTCATTGGCTTTCCTCTTGTATTTCTCGACCTCGTTTTGCTTTGCTTTGCTCTCCATCCTTGTTTGCAATTTCTCATTTGTTATTTGTGTAGTGAGTTTTTTGTTGCTTTGCATTGTCTTTGTTTCATATTTGTAGATTGTTTGTCTTTCCTGCTCCTTTCTTTGCGTGATCTTGTTCCTTGCTGCAAGCATTCCTTTCCTGTTCAGAGTATGTTTCTTGGCTTTGCTTTGGTTTTCTTGCTTTTTTATTGATTTTGTTAGTTCTCTTCTTCCCTGTTCCTTTCTTTGCTTTCTTTTCCTTTTCCCTAAGAGTTTGACTTTGCCTCTGAACCAAATGTTGAGCCCTTTGGACTTAACAGTATCCCATTTGTGAAGCTCCTTATCCTGATCCTTAGGAAGTAACGCTTAACGTTTCATCGTAACTAATAATGGTAGCTCTCTGCCTCGTGCTGTATGG
>NW_011257861.1:0-518 GCF_000146605.3 Meleagris gallopavo
TTTTTGTTTGCTTTGCATTGTCTTTGTTTCATATTTGTAGATTGTTTGTCTTTCCTGCTCCTTTCTTTGCGTGATCTTGTTCCTTGCTGCAAGCATTCCTTTCCTGTTCAGAGTATGTTTCTTGGCTTTGCTTTGGTTTTTCTTGCTTTTTTATTGATTTTGTTAGTTCTCTTCTTCCCTGTTCCTTTCTTTGCTTTCTTTCCTTTTTCCCAAGAGTTTGACTTGCCTCTGAACCAAATGTTGAGCCCTTTGGACTTAACAGTATCCCATTTGTGAAGCTCCTTATCCTGATCCTTAGGAAGTAACGCTTAACGTTTCATCGTAACTAATAATGGTAGCTCTCTGCCCTCGTGCTGTATGGCTGATCTTTAACCCCGATAGAAAAAAGTAACCCTCAGCTGCAACCCAGCATGTAAACTGTCTGCTCTTACGCCTGACGCTTCCTCCCAAGTTGAACTCATGTCACTAATTCATATGCACAATCTTCAATTCGTAACTCGAAAGCAAGCAGGTCATAC
>NW_011257862.1:0-485 GCF_000146605.3 Meleagris gallopavo
TTGTCCCGGTGTCACCCGGTGGCCCTGGGGGGAGTTGTTTCCGTAGGGCTCTGGATGGGAATTTGATGAGAACCATCCATTTCTGAAAGGAAATGGGGAAAGAAAGACAACAAAATTGACATAGTATTGATTTGAATGGAAACAGACATTTTGGGGGTGATCCCAGGGGGACAAAGCAGAGCGAGAACGTGTCACTATGTGAGGTTGTCCTCAAAATCCCCATTGGAGACCTCTGGAGGACTCCCGGAACCCCTGGGGACCCTCTGATCTCAAAGAGACCCCTCTGGGACATCTCCAGACCCTTCTGGATGACTCCAGGCCCCCCTGGGACCCAAGGCAACTCCAGAACATCTCCAGATTCTTCCAGAAGACAACAGGAGCCTCTGAATCCACCTGAGGACCCTCTGGGCCCTGCAGGATCATTCTGGGACACCTCTAGACCCTTCTGGGTGAAACCAGGGACCCCTGGATCAACATGAGGACCC
>NW_011257863.1:0-473 GCF_000146605.3 Meleagris gallopavo
GGAGTTGGCCGGAGTTACGGGAGAGGAGGCATTGGAGCACCCGGAGACTTTCCAGGCCAGGCTAGCCCGGGCCCTGGGCGACTTGATGGAGCTGTGGTGTCCCTCTTCCTTGCGGGCGGCTGGACGAGATGAGCTCCCGCTCTAACATCTCGGGATGTTATGACGTGTGATGCCCTGCAGAAGAACAGAAGTGCTTCAGAGCGGGCTCGTTAGGCGATGAGAGGCTCGAAGCGCACAGCCACGCTCTCTGGCCCTTCCCTCACATCTGAGCAGGGGAATCGTTCCCCATGGAGCCAGCCACAAATGAGGCAGGCGGCGCTCGAGGGAAGGAGACGCACCTCCTATCCTAAACACTGAACGCCTTCTCGTTCTTCTGCCTGGGGCAGGATGAGGAAGACAGAGCTTGAGCTTGAGCTAGGAAGATTTCTCAGAGCAGTGGGACACGTTAACAGCGAGCTTTGCAAACGCTGCCA
>NW_011257864.1:0-432 GCF_000146605.3 Meleagris gallopavo
CTCAGAGGGTGGTGAGGCACTGGAACAGGTTGCCCAAGGAGGTTGTGGGTGCCCCGTCCCTGGAGGCATTCAAGGCCAGGCTGGATGTGGCTCTGGGCAGCCTGGTCTGCTGGTTGGCGACCCTGCACATAGCAGGGCTTTGAAACGAGATGATCTTTGGGGTCCTTTTCAACCCAGGCCATTCCATGATTCTGTGATGATTCCATGAAATACCATACCATTCCATGCCATCATATGCACCCAGGGCCAAGGGGTCTTGGAAGAGTCCCTGCGGCGCCTGAAGACACGGGCTCAGATGTGAATGATGCCAATTGTTATTGCAGGTTCAAACATCCCTTACATCCATTCCCAAGTTCTCTCTTGTAACACTCCCACCCCCTTTCCATGTCAACAGATCTTGTTTGGCAGCTTCTACTCTGAATCCTGTTTCTT
>NW_011257865.1:0-494 GCF_000146605.3 Meleagris gallopavo
ATTTGAGACAAAGACTATGAAGACTACGAAACAGCTGTTAAGAAACTTAATGGAGGACTGTATTCCAGTGATCAGAAAGGGAAAAGAAAATTGCAAGGTATGTCTGAAAGCACAATGCTTCTGATATGCCCACACTTCAGCTTCAAGTCTAGAGGACACTTAGGCTCTGAGGTTAAGTGTCCTGAGACAGGTGGTTTTAGAAACACTGATGCTGCAGTCAGAAAAGCAGCTGCTGAGCAGTTTTAGCATTGGTGAGTTGAATTGTTAGCATTATGTGCAACCTGAATGAGAAATGCATGTTTTAGAGCCTCTAAACAAGAGCATCAGAGTGTTTTCCTAGTTGGAGACTTTCTGCCATTCTGAATGTGGAGAGCTTTGCTCCACAAGATGCATGGAAAGGCTTGGGGGAGGGTGGAAGAATGGTTGACAGCTGTGAATGTTTGCTACTTCTGCAGATAGCTTTTGTACATTACGAGTTTAGCAGTTAATCAATA
>NW_011257866.1:0-597 GCF_000146605.3 Meleagris gallopavo
GATAGGTTGTGGAGTCTCCTCCTCAGGAGATACTCCAGACCTGTCTGCACGTCTACCTGTACTACCTGCTGTAGGGAACGTGCTCACATGGGACAGTTGGTCCTGATGCTCTCTAGAGGTCCCTTCCACTCTCGACAGTGCTGTGCTTCTCTGCTTCTATGCTTCTGTGCTGCTGTGATTCTGTGAATATCGTCATGCTGAAGGAGCCCAGCGTCACAGCGTACGTCCTTCAACCATCCTATCTGTGTTTAAGGATTCCACACTTGTTTGGCGTGATGTTCAGAACCATGGGAGGAGGCAGCAGTGACACACACCTGTCCATATCCTCCCACCCACCCTGCCCATCCTCCTCCACACTGCTCTGGGGCTGGTTCTAGGCTGGTGCTCTTAACTAACTGTCTAACCTTAGAAAATAAAGCAATACCTACCGGAGAGGAATAAATAGGTGAATGTTGGTTTTCCAAGGATGTTCAGAACACTGAAAAGCAGTTGTAATTGGCCCAGAGGAAAAAGAGGGGAAAGTTACCACACCTTATATCTTTATCAATCAACTGCCAGAGGAGAAAAGCAAGACTTTTGTTGTTAATGTACTGCAAG
>NW_011257867.1:0-569 GCF_000146605.3 Meleagris gallopavo
TTCTCCTTTCTTAACAGAGATTGGCGCTGAGCCAAATGGCAATATCTATGTGAAAGTGGTGCAGCAGGTGCGTTCTGAGAGAGCTTGTCAACAAGCAGCAGCTGAAGCTCCTCTCCAGGCCGGAGGGCTTCCTAGAAGAGCAGGTCCCAGCACAGGGGAAGACCTTCCCCCGCCATGTGCCCCCGCTCCGTCTCCGAGGCCCAGGCTGGATGTAAATGCAAGGGCTTGGAAGAAGGGAGACCAACAGCAGTGCAGCTGCTGCCTGCCAAGAAGAGAGCGAGGGGTCAGAGCGGAGACGGCGTGCCGGCTCCAGCAGCACAGCCTGGGCCTGCCGCAGCGCGGAGCTCCAAGCGAAGAGGTAAGCAGGTGCTGTGGCACCGCTGTGCTCAGCTGCTGCCCTTTCCAAGCACACAGTTTGCTTAGGGTTGGGTTTGCTTTTCCTTTGCTGTAGAGGGGAAATGGGTTGAAGGTTACCAAGCCCAAAGGCAGGGAGGTGCCAGAATGTGCAAGCCCGTCTCTTTCCCTTAGCTCCACGGTGGCCTTCTGCACGTCCCACTGGAAATGTCATT
>NW_011257868.1:0-514 GCF_000146605.3 Meleagris gallopavo
TTCTTTCTCGCAAAACTGTGCCAGTCGGTAAGTGTTCCAAACAATGCGGGTATAGCGTTAGGGATTAGAAACATATCGTAGAGTTGTTCTGCTAGGATAAGAAACTGCCAGCGAAAGAAGAACAGATTTAGCAAACATCAAAGAAGGCAGGGCCTCTCCACAAGGCCGGACTGCCTCACTCCGTGAGAAGGCTGGGACGTGACAGGCAGGCACCAAGACACTGCCCTGTCTTTCTCCCGAGCTCATCTTTGTGGGAAGAAGGACAAGCAGATATCTGCAAAATAATGATCAGGTGTGGAATAAGTTAATGAATTAACTTCAGATTGACGCTTAGGCAGCAACCATTGATGTTTGTCCAGTGTTTCCATGTTTGCCCAGTGTTTGTGTGTTTAGTGAAGCGTCGAGAAGATTGTGAACCTAAAGAACTCAGCCAGTGAGGAACCAGGGGAGAAAGAGATCAGCGTCGGGGAGTAGGGAAGAAAAGACGTCACGCTGTTTTTCGGGGTGCTCTCCT
>NW_011257869.1:0-509 GCF_000146605.3 Meleagris gallopavo
TGGAGTTTGGAGCCTTCCCTGCCCAGCTCAGGTTTGGGCAACTTCTCAGGCAGCATCATTGCACGTCCCGTGCTCAGTGAGTCTCCCTGAGGTTTGTGCTGCATGAAAGCCACATTCCTTCTTCTGCGTTGGCCAGACTGGAGATTATGGCATGAAGGAGCAGGGCCAGCTGGTCTGTGAGGCTGCATGGGGCTGGCTTTCTTACCCACAATGTAATCCCCAGGACCAGGCGGGAGCTCGTCAGTGTCTGTCATTGGTCTGTGGGCAGATTTCTTCAAGTTGGATATCTTTTGAAGAAACATGTCCTGGAAGGGAACAGCAGGTTTAGGCTCGGTCTTGTCTCAGAAAGTGCCTCCAACCCTGCACGCTGATGCTTTATGCCGACGAGGTCCAGCACTGTGACACTGAACATGAGGAGCTTAAAAAGGACCAATATACTCCAAGGAACATAATGGTCCTCAGTCCTCTATATAATGCTCTTAAGATGAAGTAAAGATGCATAGTTGCCC
>NW_011257870.1:0-495 GCF_000146605.3 Meleagris gallopavo
ACGTTGCTTTTACTGGGTGTTTTTCTTTCCCCATCTTCAGGTCTCCCCAGTGCTGATGGAATGTCAGAGCCATGTCCCAATGTTAACTAGTTTTCTGCTTGGTTCAACAGCATTTTCTACCCTTTGATCTGTTTTTCTTTCTTTTTTTTTCCTATGTTGCCCGTTGGCGCTTGGTTGGAGTTTCCCGGATCCAAATGCACTCTTCTGACCACGTGTGATGCCAAAAGAAGAGGTAGGCTCCCAAACAGGCTTTTGCAGAGTGCTGTCCATGTCATGGAATTTCTAGTACCAAGAGTTTGTGTTTCTAAGCAACGTTGTTCAGTTCTGTATGTGAAGCTTTCTTCTTTCTTTCTAGGATTGGCGCCTCCACTATCATATTCTCCACCATCATAGGCGTTTTTGGGCTGCCCAATTTTCCGCGTTGAATGTGTCTTGTTCCTCGGTAAGGTGTGCATGTTATTAGACACGAAGCTGTCTTCGCTCCTTCCAGAGGTG
>NW_011257871.1:0-487 GCF_000146605.3 Meleagris gallopavo
AATGTCAGAGCCATGTCCCAATGTTAACTAGTTTTCTGCTTGGTTCAACAGCATTTTCTACCCTTTGATCTGTTTTTCTTTCTTTTTTTTTTCCTTATGTTGCCCGTTGGCGCTTGGTTGGAGTTTCCCGGATCCAAATGCACTCTTCTGACCACGTGTGATGCCAAAAGAAGAGGTAGGCTCCCAAACAGGCTTTTGCAGAGTGCTGTCCATGTCATGGAATTTCTAGTACCAAGAGTTTGTGTTTCTAAGCAACGTTGTTCAGTTCTGTATGTGAAGCTTTCTTCTTTATGTCTAGGATTGGCGCCTCCACCATCATATTCTCCACCATCATAGGCGTTTTTGGGCTGCCCAATTTTCCGCGTTGAATGTGTCTTGTTCCTCGGTAAGGTGTGCATGTTATTAGACACGAAGCTGTCTTCGCTCCTTCCTAGAGGTTGCCCAGTCATCCAGCAGATGCTGTTGGCCTTGTGGCCCCCCTGAGTTG
>NW_011257872.1:0-480 GCF_000146605.3 Meleagris gallopavo
CCCACTGCTGGCTTGTGTCCAGCTCCCACCCACCAGTACACCCAGGCCTTATGGAGCAGGACTACGCTCAGTCCTTTCATCCCCTAGCATGTTTTGGTGGTGGGTGTTCCCTCATCCCAGCTACTGACCCTGCACTTGGATTTGTGCCCACTGCTCAGCCTGTTGAGGTCTCTGTGGATGGCATCCCGTCCCTCTGCTGTGTCACTGCACCCCACAGCTTGGGTGTCCTTAGGGTGCACTCAACCCACTGTTGATGTCCCTGATGAAGGGGAAACCCAGATGCTTGTACCAACTGGGCGTAGAAGCCCTTGGGAGCAGCCCTGCGGAGGACTCGGGGATCCTGGTGGACAAAGAGCTGGACATAAGCCAGTAGTGTGCACTTGCAGCCCAGAAGGCCAACTGTATCCTGGGCTGCATTCAAAGAGGAGCGACCAGCAGGGAGAGGGAGGTGATTGGTCCCCCTCGACTCGGCTCTGGTGC
>NW_011257873.1:0-460 GCF_000146605.3 Meleagris gallopavo
TAGCAGTTCTAGCATTGGTGAGTTGAATTGTTAGCATTATGTGCAACCTGAATGAGAAATGCATGTTTTAGAGCCTCTAAACAAGAGCATCAGAGTGTTTTCCTAGTTGGAGACTTTCTGCCATTCTGAATGTGGAGAGCTTTGCTCCACAAGATGCATGGAAAGGCTTGGGGGGAGGGTGGAAGAATGGTTGACAGCTGTGAATGTTTGCTACTTCTGCAGATAGTTTTTGTACATTACGAGTTTTAGCAGTTAATCAATAGCTTAAAACTAAAGTGCACTGTTTTAAAATACAGCTGTATATTTTCTTCAGTCAAAAATCAAGCAAAAATGCAATACAAAAATATAGAAGACTGAATTTGCTTGCTTATGTGCTTATGGTTATTTGACTGTGCCTCAAACTTCAGTGTCTTGTCACCGAATCTGGTCAGATGCTTGAACAGATGAGGTCTGATTCTGA
>NW_011257874.1:0-497 GCF_000146605.3 Meleagris gallopavo
CTCCACTGGGGTGACTGTTGTGAACTGGCTCTCTGAAAGAAAGTATCCAAACCAAAGCAGGTATGGTTTTGCAGTAGAGGATTCATTTGTCTTCAGTCAGGATTTCTCACCATCAGCAAGTAGTTCTTTTAAAGCCAGCCTCCTATCTATCTCTAGTCTGCATCTTCAGAGTGATAAAATAGTTTGAACTACAACAACAAGACTACAACAGACAACTGAGACTGACTTCCCCCACAGCTCTGCAATTCAAGCCTTTTGAGGGGCCGGCGCAGTTCAGTGCTACAGGTTTGGAAGGGATGAGGACCAGAACTGCTTTCTTCTTCTGCCACTGGTCTCAAGACAGACACTGAGGGATTTACTATGTCAAAAAGTTGCATTCCACATTTCCTTTATCTGAAAGCTGTGAATTACAGTAAAGCATCTCAGATCTGAAAGCATAAGCCTTAAAGCATAGAGGCATGACCAGCAGTTCGAGGGAGGTGATGCTGCCCCCTACT
>NW_011257875.1:0-468 GCF_000146605.3 Meleagris gallopavo
TTCTCGGCACGTGAGAAACACGAGAGCGCTGCTGACGGCTGAAAGCGGCACTCGGGGAGAAGCGCGATTTCTCGACCAGCGTCGGCAAACTCTCCGGAGCGGTTCAGCGCGAGTGCCGCTTTCTACGCATGAGAGCGAAGCAGTGCAATTCCGATGCCGAGAACGTGCGAATTCAGCCTCCTGCACTACCTCCGTAGGGAGGTTTTTTCTCCGCAGGCCAGAAAGGATCGCTCCCCACTTTCTGTCACGCTCTCTCTCCCTGGGAGCGAAACAAATGTCGCTCCCCGAACTTCCAACAGCCTTATTAGAGAGGGTTTTGCTCTCCACTCTTTTCCTCCGAGCATGCACAAGCGTAGCCATGGAGAACAACACCAAAAAAGAATTGCCGCTCGAAATGAAGGCAGAGACGTCGTATTCACAGCTAGGCCTAGTGCATTCTGCATGTACCCAAGGCGAAGTGCAACCGCT
>NW_011257876.1:0-509 GCF_000146605.3 Meleagris gallopavo
AAGCAACGTCGGTGCACAGAGTGCAGCCATGTGCTCCGAGCAAGGAGCACAGGTTTGTGCAAGAGGCCCGGATGCAGGGCAGTGCCTTCATGACTGTATTGTGTCCAACAGGTGGCAGCAGAGCTGCGGTGCTCCCAAGTGCCGTAACAACTGCACGGAGAGATGTGTTGGTCTCTGTGGAAACAGCAAGGAAGTGGAATGTGCATTTCCCGCAATGCCCCGGAACCTCACTTTGCTGACTGGTCATTGTCTGCCCAGCAGGTAAGGGCGATGCACACCCGCCAGCGTTTACCCATTCCAGAGCCCGGCACAATAGGGTTCCCCCAGAGCTCTGAATTGCGCTTCATGGTGCCCAGAAGGCTGCCTATCCTCTTGTTCTGTGTCTTGCTTGTCTCTGGTCTTGCACTGTTTTCACTATTACATTCTCTTGTCCTCCGATTTGTGTTCCTTGCCCCATTCTCTTGGCCTAATGACCCCTTGGCTTTGTGTTGCCACATTCATGTCGGCAT
>NW_011257877.1:0-550 GCF_000146605.3 Meleagris gallopavo
GCCCCCCTCAAGAAACCAATCGAGCAAGAGAAGAAGGCCGGGAAAATGCTTATTGCTCACTATTTTTCACCTCCCGATACTTTCTTTAGGGTTCCTTGATTTCCCTGATCAAGCCAGGAGAAGGCTTGCCGTCCAAGAAGGAGCGAAGGCAGCTCTTTCCAGGAGTGGCAGAAGTCCCTGTGGAGAGATCCTTGAGAACCTGAGCTTGTTCTAGGAATTTCTCCAGCATGGCCAACCAGGGAGGTGGTTCTTATTCCCTTCCCGCTCCGCATCTCGCAAGGTATGCTTGGTATGCTTGGGTGCTTTGATTTTTTCTGGCTTTTCTTGAGCGTGAAAGAGGGAGGGGTTGTGTAGGAGGATGCCTGCTGCCCTTTGGTTCACTGAGTACCCGCTTAGCTTCTGGGTTTGGTTCTAAGATGAGACCTAATATCACGGTCGATTCTCAAGTTGTGCTCTTCTGTTGTTTGTTTTTTCAGTATTCGATTGAATCGTGGTGAGATGTGGAGAAACGGAAGCCTCCGAAGGTAAGAACTTCTGGTAATGTAGCGTT
>NW_011257878.1:0-484 GCF_000146605.3 Meleagris gallopavo
AAAGCAGAGACCGCCTTCCGGTAGGGACACCAATGTCACTTACCCCGCTCCAGGGATCAGGGCACAGCCGAACGCAGCAACTCAGGGGTGGCCAGAAGGGCAACAGCATCTGGCAGAGAACTGGGCACATCTTGAAGGACTGAAGAGATCTTCGTGTCTAATAACGTTCACACCTTACCAAGGAACAGGACACGTTCAACTCGGGAACTCAGGCAGCGCAAAACGCCTACAGAATGTGATGGTGGAGGCGCCAATCCTAGAAAGAAAGAAGAAAGCTTCACATACTGCACTGAACAACATCACGGAAAAAAGAATACTAGTGAATCGAGAAACCCCAAGTCATGGACAGCACTCAGCACAAGCCTATTTGGGAGCCTACCTCTTCTTTGGGCATCACACGTGGTCAGAAGGGTGCATTTGGATCCAGGAACTCAACGAGCGCAACGGGCAACAGGGAAGAAAGAGAAGAAGAACAGATCAAAAA
>NW_011257879.1:0-464 GCF_000146605.3 Meleagris gallopavo
GGAGCAGGAAAGGAAAATGTAAAGGGGGAAAAAAGTACAAAAACTGGAAGGCAAAGCAAAGAAATACCAGAAAGAGCAAAGACATAGAATGCAACATGATGGCAAAACAAAGGGTTCAAAGAAAGTAAAAACAAGGAACTGCCATCCCAAATTTTTCAAAGGACAGAAGAAATAAATAAATAAATGACAATAAAGAAAAAAAGCAAAGCAAAGCAGAAAGGAAACCAAAGCAAAGAGAGAAAACCATTAAGGAATGCAGAGCAGCGCAAAGAAAAGGTATGAAAGGAAAATAAAAGAGCAAAGCAAAGCAATGGACAAAGCAATGGAAATAAAAGGGAAATCAATGAAAAGGAAAGGAAACCAAAGAAAAATCATTTGAAAAGTAGAGAAATGAGAAGAAGAAAAAATAATGCCAAGAAAAGAGACAATAATGAAATGAGTGAAACAAAAACGAGCAGTAAAAA
>NW_011257880.1:0-515 GCF_000146605.3 Meleagris gallopavo
GTCATCTAGTCTTTTTGGGAGAAAACGTGCGGTAGTTTGAAGAAAACAGGTATGCCTGGGAGAAAATATCATCTTTTTGGAAGCACAGGCCCAATTTCCAAGTGAAATGTGGTATTTCTGGGAGAAAATGACAAGTACGTGGGAGAAAAGTGGACAATTGTGGGAAAGACTGACTTCTCTTGGAGGGCAAGTGTGGTATTTTTGGTGTGAAAAGGGGTCCTTTGGGGAGAAAACGGGGTGTAGATGGGAGAAAATGTCCTGTTGAGGAGTGCCTAGCAGTATTTTTGAGAGAAAAGGGAAGGTACTTGTCAGAAAAGTGCTCTTTCTGGGAGAGAGTAGCATAGTTGGTTGGAAAATGCCACCCATTTGTGAGAAAGCTGCTTTGTTTCCGGGAGAAAATAGCATTCTTTGGGGGAGAAGATGTCCTGTTTTGGATGGAAAAGTGTACTTGTGGGAGAAGCTGTCCAATGTTTGGGCCCAAGGTGCATTACTGGGAGGTAATGTCATTGTATTGG
>NW_011257881.1:0-485 GCF_000146605.3 Meleagris gallopavo
CAGGGTCAGCGAGTCTGTTGTTCCAGGGGGCCCAAAGCAGCAGTCCCCGCGCACCGAGCAAGAGGCCTTCAGCGTGTCTGACGTCCTGCGCCACCCCCTTACGCAAAGCCTGATCATCTGCTTGCTCATAGATTTGTGGGGAGACTGGTATCTGTTTCGGCTGCCAGGGGTTGCCTACCGGCTCTGGAGAGGAGTGTGAAGACATTAGGCACAGGTTAGCCATCGGCATTCATACTGCACAGAAGGGACTGTGGGTGGGGAGCAGGGAACCGCAAAGGTCTGGTGTGTGAGGGCTTCCCAGAAAAGCAGACCTCCAGAGGTCCATCAGCTCTCCCCAGCGACTTGTCTGGCCATAGGGCTGACACCCAGCCGAGACTCCCATGCAAAATGGGCCTGCCGCAGGGCGGTGAGCCCCACGGGCTGCCCGAGCTGTCCTGTGAGGCTGGAAAAGCGGTGCAAGAATCAGAGCCCTGCAGGGTGATGCT
>NW_011257882.1:0-520 GCF_000146605.3 Meleagris gallopavo
AAGGGTCCTTTCTTCTGGAAGCGTCTGGAGATGAGCCAGAGGGATTTGGGGTGACCAGGGTGTCCCCAGGGTCCCCTGCAGTCCTCCAGAGGTCTCAAATGGGAATTTTGAGGACAGCCCCACATAGTGACGCGTCCTCCCTCTGCTTTGTCCCCGCGGGATCGCCCCAAAACCATCTGTTTCTATTAAAATAAATACTGTGTTGATTTCATTGCATTTTTTCCCAACTTCCCTTCAGAAATGGACGGTTCCTGCCAAACCCTTGTGCAAAGCCCCACTGAAACAAGCCTCCCTGAGGCCACTGGGCGACACCACGACAACCGTCAGCGGTGCCAGCACTGGGACAACATCCTGTCCCTGAAGTTTTCACCGTCACTGTAACCGTGGAACCTGGCGCCGTCCCAACCCGTCTACCTTGAGAGCGCCATCAGCGTCCTACAGCTCCCTGCCAAGTTGGGAGGGAGTGCTGATTGGGCTGAGGGGAGAAGGGCACTACAGAGGGATCTGGATAGGCTGGATC
>NW_011257883.1:0-568 GCF_000146605.3 Meleagris gallopavo
TGTAGCGCGGCTGCATCAGTGTAAAACTGCGGTGTGAAGGTGAGCTGTGGCCTCCAGTACCACAGGAGGGGATGTGCATGCTCGGGGTTTGGATGCTTCTGTGTGTGTTAAGTGACTGTGATAGCACTGTTGGGTCAGCTTGAGTGTATGGAAGAACAAGTGTGACATTCTTTTTGATGGAGTCCTGTGAAAAGAGTCCTATGGAGTCCTTGAGAAGTGACCTTAAGCCTGCGGGCATCGTCCAGGAGTTGGGGTAGGGGATGAGGCAAGGAAAGTTGGGCTAAGAGGATGAGGCCTAGGAATAGGAAGCTCTTTGGTCGATATTAACTCCTGCCGTTCTCGTTTTGGATTAGGAATCTATGTGGGTTCTTTAAGGAAGAAGAAACTCGTTGTACAGCCCTGCCGCGCGTGCTCAGATGAGCCAAGTTGTCAAGGCCTGGCTGTTGGTTGGTGAGTGGTGCCCAAGGTCAGAGAGTTGACTCTTCTCGGCTTTTGTCTTCTAGTTGCACGCTGTGTTCTTCCTCTTGATCTCTTTGAGCTGCTGCCCTAAATGAGGCTGCAAGCACTA
>NW_011257884.1:0-611 GCF_000146605.3 Meleagris gallopavo
CTAGATCAAGTTGCTCAGAGTCTGACCCATGCTCACCCTTGAAAGGCAACCTGTGCCACTGCATCAGCACCTCACTGGACAAGACATTTCCTTAGATTTCACCTCCATTTCCCTTGTTCTTTCCTTTAGGTATTGAAAGGCTGTTACCAGGTTCCCTTGGAGCCTTCACTTCTCCAGGAGGCTGAACAGCCCAGCTCTCCTTGCTTACAGGAGAGGGGTTCCATCCTTCGGGTCGTGTTTGTGGCTGTACTCTGGATGCACTCGCACAGCTCCATGTCTCCCTGCACTGAGGACTCCACATCTGGACGCAGCACTGCAGGTGAGGCCTGACCAGCGCAGAGCAGAGGGATGGGGATCTCCTCCCTTGGCCCGCTGACTGCGCATCTTTGGATGCAGCCCAGGATACGGTTGGCTTTCTGGGCTGGAAGGGCCCACTGCTGGCTTGTGTCCAGCTCCCACCCACCAGTACACCCAGGCCTTATGGAGCAGGACTACGCTCAGTCTTTCATCCCCTAGCATGTTTTGGTGGTGGGTGTTCCCTCATCCCAGCTACTGACCCTGCACTTGGATTTGTGCCCACTGCTCAGCCTGTTGAGGTCTCTGTGGATGGC
>NW_011257885.1:0-496 GCF_000146605.3 Meleagris gallopavo
AGCAAGGAGTCGTCGGCCTCCAGTCACACACAAGGAGAAGCCTGAGCCTGTGGCCTCGTCACCTCCTCTCTCTCCAGGCCCGGCTAGCCGTATTTCAATCTCGTACTAGACCGGCCCTGGCCCTGAAGAGACGCATCCTGAAGGAACGCAGCGTCTCCACCTCTTGCCACAGATCAACTCCTGCCTCTGGCGAGTCCTCTGCGCTTGGGACGCAGCACAAGCCCTTCCCTTCCAGTTGCCTTAGTTCCTCTGCACTGTCCGTGACGGGACACGCACGGCCATGCCAGAAAACCGGACGACTCAGTCAGCTGCCTTTGGTGCCACCTCCCAGGAAGCATTCCAGCCGATTCTGCTGTCCTGCGGGCCTTCTCGCTCAAGCCCTTATCATTTCTTTTTGCTTTCCTTCTTGGCTTCTTCCTCAGCCGAGCAGCACTTGCCTTGGGTTTCTGCACTGTCTCCCAAGTCTCAGTCTCCCAGGACTGCGCGAGTCCTACAA
>NW_011257886.1:0-435 GCF_000146605.3 Meleagris gallopavo
AGGGAAGGTCTGGGGGGTGGCAGTGGTCCCCCTGGAAAGGGGTAGGGGGATGGTGCCCTCCATCCCCTCCATCCCCAGGCCCTGACGCCCAGTGCTCAGGGCTCCAGAGAGCCCCCAGGGTCCCTCAGTGTGCCTGTTCCAGTGCCACGCTTATTGTAACAGACTTCTTCCTTATGTTCCATCTAAAGACTCTGTCCCTTGCTTTTTGCAGCCCGCCTTGGGATACTGAAGGCCGCCCTCAGGAGGTCTCCCCGGAGTCTTCTCTTCTGCTGGCTGCCAAATTCGATGCACATGAAATGCTTCATAAAGACAAAGCAGTGGAATGTCTTTAACCTCAACAAAATAATTTTCTCTTCCTGGTGGCTGCCATTGGATATCAATCTCCACTTGTTCTAGAACACAGCTGGCGTGGCTAATGACTGGTGTGAATGACTT
>NW_011257887.1:0-424 GCF_000146605.3 Meleagris gallopavo
GAGAGCACGGCCCGGACCACGACTTGAGGAACGAGCTCAGCTCACTGCTGGCCGCGTTCTGCAGTCCCCCAGGTCCTGAGAGCTGCGCTGGACTCACCGGGCAGCACGGCGTGGTGCAGGGGATGCAGAGAGAACCCAGGGTGCTCAGCAGACTTGCTGGGGCAGGAGGTTCTCCTTCAGCATGGAGCGCTGGAAGGCTGTGGGACTGCGGTGTCACCTCTGTCAGCTCTCATTCCAGTTCCCTCTTGTTTGCAGAGCCCTTCTGAGCGGCCCCTGCTTCTCCTTGCTGCTTTGGGATCCTGGTGTGTGACTGTAGACTGGGCAGCCAGTTGTCAGGGTAACTGCAAATGCCTTGGCAAAAAGAAAGGTCTCCTTTTGGAAACGTCTCATCTGGCACGGCTCACGTGGTGTTGGTGACCAAGTG
>NW_011257888.1:0-491 GCF_000146605.3 Meleagris gallopavo
AGCTGTCCCTCCTCACTTCCATACAGAGGAGCTCCTCAGCCATTCTCCACTGTCTCCAAGTGACCCCTGATGACAGTGAGGAACTGACCTGTGCCAACCAGGAGATCCCACCTCATGGGGGCACCCACCACCCCACAGACCCAATTACCAACGTTAACGTGGGACCCTACGAGTGCCTCCCTCCAAGATGTCTCATTTTTGGGGTGCACTGTGTGGGAGCGATCCCAATTCCATGTTTGGGCTCCCTGATGCTCTGTTCCCTCTCAATGATTACCAGATCTCACCAAATCTAGCCCCCTCAAGTCGTCACCAGAGCCCCCAAATGCTTCCCAATCACACCAAATCCCTAAATGCTCATGTCTAACCACAGCATCCTTTTCTTGCCCTCCAATCCTTCAGCACTCTTTCATATTATAGGTGGAGATCCCGACAGCTGTGAGCAGAGCTGTTCCAACACAACTGCTCTCAACGGTACAGCAGCCTCAGAGCTG
>NW_011257889.1:0-462 GCF_000146605.3 Meleagris gallopavo
ACTGCTCTCATTCCTGCTCAGATGGCAGCAGAGAACCCCGGTCTGCCTGACAGCTCTGCGTTCTGCAGAGCACAGCTGCACCAGCAACAAAAGGTGCAAAAGTTGAGAAGGATTTTTTGGCCCCAAGGGAATTCACTCAGCTTCAAGCACCATCGCTGATACGCAGACGTCTGTCTCACTACTGCCATCCGCTGCCACTGTTGGCATCTCTAACGCTTCCTCAGTGGTCACTTGACATCCCTGCAGCACTGCCCCCGCCCAGAAGTAAAACTCAACATTCATTCCTCATCCTTCGTGACAGAGGACTGAAGCAGCTCACTTTTGCGTGGCAGGAAGGACGGTCCGTCCCCATCGCGTCCCTCTGTGCGCTGCGAGGCGCTGTTGGATCTCTGGCAGCCTGCTGGATGCTGCTCCCAAACGCGGGGAACCGCGCCGCGCTGCTTCTGAGGAGAGAAAGGAAGA
>NW_011257890.1:0-539 GCF_000146605.3 Meleagris gallopavo
TGTGGAATTTCAAGAGAACTGGTAGAGCTGGGAGAAAATTTCTTACCGGGGGGGGAAGGTCATGTATCAGTGGGCAAGCTGGTGTTTCTGGGAGAAAATGCCACCTTTCGGGGGACAGAAATGTATTTCGGATAGAATGAGCCACATATTTGTGAGGAAACGGGTGTTTCTGAGGGAAACTGCCATCTACTTTTTGACACAGGTGGTGGTTCTGAAATAGAATGCCCCAAAGTCTGGGAGTAAGCGTCATAATGAGGAATGTAATGGAGTCGATTCTAGTTGAAAAGTTGTAATTTTTTTGACTTCAATCTGTTACTTCTGCATGGTAATGTGATATTGCTGATTTAAGTGATATTGGTGATTGTAAGGTAGAGGTCATCACACGGAAACGCACACGGAAACGTACTGCCAGACTAAATCAAAATGCTATGCACTTCGGACGCAGCACAGCGTGCGGGATTCTGCCACTGCACATAGCGACTAAAGTTCCAGTTTAAAGCCGCTGAGAAATCGGTGTAGCGCTACATCGCGAATGCCGC
>NW_011257891.1:0-369 GCF_000146605.3 Meleagris gallopavo
GCCCGCTCACTCGTCGGAGAAAGCAGCCGGCTGAAGTGGCTCGTTCTCGGCTAGCGAGAAACACGAGACCGCTGCTGACAGCTCAAAGCGGCATTCGGGGAGAAACGCTATTTCTCGGCCAGCTCCGGCAAAGTCTCCGGAGCGGTTCAGCGCGAATGCCGCTTTCAGGGCATGAGAGCGAAGGAGTGCGATTCCGATGCCGACAAGTGCGAATTCAGCCTCCTGTACTACCTGCGAGTGGGGTTTTCTCCGAGTCCTGAAAGGCTCTCTCCAAACTTTCTGAAACGCTCTCCCTGAGAGCACTACATCTATAGCTTCTCCAACTTCCAGGTGTCTTATTAGAGAGGGGTTTTTCCCCTTCCACTCTTT
>NW_011257892.1:0-401 GCF_000146605.3 Meleagris gallopavo
GACGAGGCTTCTCCATGGTCAGTGACACCTTCTGACATCCTCTGCTGACCAACGGAGTCCTCTGAAGAAGAATGAAGACCCTGATGATCACTGACATCTTCCAGTGATCAATAAAGGCCTCAGCAAAGGGAAAGGGAAGCGAAGGGTGAGAAAGAATATTTTGACCTCGTTTGGTTGATAGCATGCTTTGCTCATCATGGCATAAAGATCTGTTTGGATTTAATCAAAGCACAGAATTCGGAGAGAAGTGTGACTGCATCACACCTGTGTGTGCTGCCCGCTGCCTGGGACCGGCTGCCTGATTCTAAGTCCTCCTCCAAGAGGCTCGGCTGCTCCTCAGCGATGCCGACCTGCTCCCCATGGAGGTGCTGCTGTCCGGGCACTCGGGCTTAGCTTGGGGT
>NW_011257893.1:0-590 GCF_000146605.3 Meleagris gallopavo
ACATTGTATTTCAGCAACGATGAAAGTCTGGGAAGCGAAAAGGGTTTGGGAAAACCACAGGCTGAGGAAGGCAAAGTTGAGCGAGGTGTAACAGGGATGTCCTTACCTAGAAGAAGAGGTGAGGGGGAGCCTGGAAGGGCTCAGGGAGAGTTCCACCCCCACTGGACCGAAAGCAGCTGGGGAAGCAGGGCAAAGAGGTTTATTTTATGATTCGGGGTGCCTCTTATCTGTGCTGCATCAAGAATTATTACCCGTAGATGATTTTGTAATGGCTGTAGGAGCTACTGGCAAGAGAAGTTTACTTTTTTGGGGACCAATTAAATACAGGCTAGGAGAACAAGTAGGAATACCTAAATTCTTGTACATGCCAGGTTCTCCAAAACCATTACTTGGGCATGACGTATTAGAACAGTTGAATGTAGAGATTAAATTCAGTAGAGAAAACTGGAGACTGAAAATTATAAGTCTGGCTTTAACACAAACTGGGAAAAAGCAATATTGTACCCCCAGAAGTTACGTAAATCCTACATCAGGTATACACAGGATTGCAGGCATCAGGAAGGCCTGGCAGAGCCAAAAAATGCAACCCA
>NW_011257894.1:0-535 GCF_000146605.3 Meleagris gallopavo
GACAGAGATGTGCGCTTGGCTTTAAAGATGTGCCAGGACCTGGCAATCAGCCTGGAGAAAGCTGTTCTGGGGAAGCCAGAGACACCGCGAGTCTCCACGCAGCTCCCACAAGAGCGTGCTGTTAAACCTCATAGAATCATAGAATTGCTCAGGTTGGAAAAGACATTAAAGATCATCGAGTCCAACCACAACCTGACCATACTCCCCTAACTCTAACAACCCACCACTAAATCATGTCCCCGAGCACCACGTCCAGACGGTTTTTAGACACACTCAGGGACACATCCCCAATTAGCCAGGACTGCTGAAGGATGATGGAGAGCGGCTTTGCAGCCACATCCCCCCAGCTCCCTCAGCACCCCAGGGTGCAATCCATCCGGCCCCCATGGACTTGTGGGTCCAGTTTTCGGAGCAGGTCCAAAGCCATCTCACCGTGGTTACGCCTATTCTGCTCCCCATCCCTACCTACCAGCACAAGGGCTGCGTGCCCCAGGGAGCAACCGGCCTTACTAGGAAACACTGAGGCAAAGAAGGC
>NW_011257895.1:0-496 GCF_000146605.3 Meleagris gallopavo
TACACTGACTCGTGGATGGTGGCAAATGCTCTATGGGGGTGGTTACAGCAGTGGGAGCAAAACAACTGGCAAAGAAAGGGTAAGCCTATTTGGGCTGCTGACCTGTGGAAAGATATTGCTGCCCGAATAAAGAATATGGTTATAAAGGTGCGTCACGTAGATGCCCATGTGCCCAAGAATAGGGCTACTGAAGAGCAGCAAAATAACCATCAGGTAGACAGAGCTGCCAGAATTGAGGTGGCCCAAATAGATCTGGACTGGCAGAACAAGGGTGAATTATTTCTAGCCCGATGGGCCCATGAGACCTCAGGCCATCAAGGGAGAGATGCGACATATAAGTGGGCTAGAGACCGAGGGGTGGATTTAACTATGGATGCTATTGCGCAAATCATTCATGACTGTGACACATGTGCCACAATTAAACAAGCCAAGAGAAATGAAACCTCTCTGGGAGGAAGGGTGATGGCAAAAGTACAAATATGGGAGGCATGGCAGG
>NW_011257896.1:0-518 GCF_000146605.3 Meleagris gallopavo
GGAAAACCCCCATGTTTCCAGGTGCAGGCAGTGCAGGCAAGGACAGCCGTCAGATGGCTTTGAACACCTCGTGTCTGCCTGCCTGACCAGGAAGGAACGGCACCGTTGTGTGGCTCAGCTGAGCCCATCGGGCAAATGTGTGTGAGCTGAGTCCTCAGGGTGCCAAGGGAGTGGGAATTCGCTACAACACTGCAGGCACAATCAGGGTAACTTAGTTTCAGCAAGTTTTGCGTTTCTAATAATAGGAAAACAAACAAACAAACAAACAACACCCAAACAATTATGATAGGTGCTGCAAAAGAAACTCCTCTTCACCTTTCAGATGGAAAGTCAATGACTGTGTGCAATTTATCCTGTAAAAGTGTGGGGCCTTCTTCCACTTCAATGTCTCTGCTGTCTGACACAACGGGAGAGCTGCTGTGGCCTCGTGTCCGTGCCTGTGCCTCCTCCAGTGTGAGCAGCTTTGTGGAAGGAGGTGACACCCACAGGGACTTGGGCCACAATAAAGAACTGTGTCC
>NW_011257897.1:0-460 GCF_000146605.3 Meleagris gallopavo
GCAAGAGGGGGAGAGGTGGGAAGCGTTTTGTGCCTTGCAGTCCACCGCTGTTTGCAACTAGCAATAAAGTAAAGGCACTCAGTGCACGTTGAGATAGTTTTGCCTGGGAAGATGATTGGTGAGTGAGCTCCCTGTCTCAGTGTTCGCGCTTGATGGAGATTTTCCCATCTTATTCTCCACCCTCTCCTGCTGCGGACAGAGGGAGGGAGTGGCAGTGTGGGCATCGGGCTGCCGGCCAAGGTCGGACCTGTGCAGCTAAATGTACTCTCGGTGACATCTCGAGAACGCACCTGATACATGCTAGGCAATCTATTGCATTTCCAAAGAAGGAGGTGCTCCAGAGCCTGTCCGACACTCTGCAGTACTGCAGCACTTTAAGTGTTGTGATTTGGCCTGGGGGTTAGAGTGTCTGGGCCTTGCAGGGTCTCCGGCTGCTGGTTACTGGCTTCTTTTCACGAAA
>NW_011257898.1:0-500 GCF_000146605.3 Meleagris gallopavo
GATGCCCCCTCCCTGGAAGCGTTCAAGGCCAGGCTGCACGGAGCTGTGAGCAGCCCGGTCTGCTGGAGGTGTCCCTGCCTAAAGGGGAGTCAAACTAAACAAACCTAAAGGTTGTGACGTGCGGAATCAAACTCTAACCCAAGTAAGATTACAAAGCAGGTATGGGTTATTCAGTGCTGCGCAGACACCAGGTGCAAGGGGGATAGATCCACCTAACCTGCGCAGCGTCTGGAAAAATCGTGCTAGAGATATAGGCCAAACTAATCTATAATCAATAGTTTTCCCGGAATTCGGATACATGTTCATTACACCCCCGAGAGTTCATTAGCGTGCAGACCCTCCCCTCTTGCGCGTGCACAGTGGGTCGTGGGATGAAGATTTGTTGTCTTCCTCGCAAAAGCTTCTGGCTTTTCTCGCTGTAAACTTCTGACCTTTTGGGGGGACATCCCCCAAACCGGTTTCCTCTTGCCCTGTGGACATCTGATCACCTCCCTGCCAAA
>NW_011257899.1:0-486 GCF_000146605.3 Meleagris gallopavo
TAAGTCTTTTCCTCTCAAGAATCTAATTCCACATGCACTTCAACATCAAGAAATTAACCTGTAATTCTGTTGACAGCAAAACTGCCTCGCTATCAAACTGCTGAAAAATCCAGTCACTGTTCACAGATTCGTCTTAGTCAGCAGAGGAACAAATAATAGACTGCAACAGCAGCTCCTCCCCTTCAAGCAAGAGAGCAATTTCTGCAACAGGAAACACGGAACAAAGCAAGAAAAGTTGGTGAAACCAAACTGAGCACAAGAGAAAACCGAAACCAAGTTGACGGGACCTCAGCAAGAACAAACACAAACACAGGAATCAACATAGCATGCCAGTCAAAAAGAGGAGTGAATATTGCTAACGGTCGGTCTGAGATGTATCCAAAACTAAACAACAAGAGCCCAAATGGAAGACAGAAATCACTAGGTCAAGGCACACCTCGTACACATCAACGTATTCAATACAAAGCAAAATTATTAATGATCACC
>NW_011257900.1:0-477 GCF_000146605.3 Meleagris gallopavo
CCACAGAATGGGAAGGGAAGGGGAGACGGGACGGGGGGCTGGGAGCTGGGCTCCAGGAAGGAAGAAAAAGAACAAAGCGACAACGATCTGCGGACAAAACTTGTTTTACTGAGTGCGATGGCGGAGTGCGAGTTAAGCCGACGCCATGGCGCCTCGTGGGAGCTGAGAGGAATAAATGAGAGGGGACAGAGGGAGTTCCTGAGGCGGAGTCACACCTGGAAAGCTGGGAACGGCTTCCAATGACCCCAGTGACCCCCAACGGCCCCGGTGACCCCAGTGACCTCACACGAACCCACCCCCATTCCACTGACCCCACTGACCACAATGACCCCGAATGTCCTCACCTGACCCACGTGACACCGGTGACCCCAACGACCCACACTGACCCACGAAACCTCCCACGATCCCAAGAGTCCCACTGACAACAAGATCCCATATGACCTCACGTGACCCCACTGACCCCACTGACCCCAATAC
>NW_011257901.1:0-430 GCF_000146605.3 Meleagris gallopavo
AGTCCTTGGCTGCACTGGAGGACCAGAGGAACAAGGGAGCAGGGGCACTCACGGAAAAGCTCCTCTATGCAGCGCACGAGGTGCGTGCTGTGGCTGTCCACCATATTGAAGGCGATGCCCCTCTTCCCGAAGCGCCCCGTCCGCCCGATGCGGTGCAAGTAGGTCTCAAAATCTGGCTGCTTCTGACGGTTGGTGGGAAGGCTGAAGTGCACCACAATCGTGACTTGGGCCACGTCAATCCCTGAGTGACAGAGGATTCTCAAGAAGGATCCTTTCTTTTTTTCTACCACCCTAAAAGCCATCTCCCAGCCCCTTCCGAAGGCTGCTTCTTAATTGCTGTGCACGCTGGACAAGACCACTGCTTCGCTTGCATTTCTGATCACTTTTTCTCTCAAATTCCCATTCTAATCCCTCTTTCCTTGCCTTTCTG
>NW_011257902.1:0-783 GCF_000146605.3 Meleagris gallopavo
TCTTTACATGTACAACAGGGACTTTTATCTCCCTCTACGGTATGTAGGGAGCTGGACTGGGTTGGACCACCACGATTGATAGATCCTCTGGTATTGACTACCAGGTGGCTTCTGCCAAATGCTTCTCCCAGTGCTTAAATGTACCGCCTCCCATTGCTTTTCAGCATAGTTTTTTAACAACCCATTGTATCGTTCAATCTTACCTGAGGCCGGTGCATGGTAGGGAATATGGTAAATCCACTCAATACCATGACCTTTAGCCCAGGTACCTACAAGAGAATTTTTAAAATGAGTCCCATTATCTGACTCAATTCTTTCTGGGGTACCATGTCGCCACAGGACTTGTGTCTCAAGACCTAGTATGGTATTTCGGGCGGTAGCGTGGGGTACTGCATAGGTTTCAAGCCACCCAGTTGTTGCCTCCACCATGGTGAGCACATAACGCTTACCATTACGAGATCGTGGCAAGGTGATATAATCAACCTGCCATGCCTCCCCATATTTGTACTTTGCCATCGCCCTTCCTCCCAGAGAGGTTTCATTCTCTTGGCTTGTTAATTGTGGCACACGTGTCACAGTCATGAATGATTTGCGCAATAGCATCCATAGTTAAAATCCACCCCTCGGTCTCTAGCCCCACTTATATGTCGCATCTCTCCCTTGATGGCCTGAGGTCTCATGGGCCCATCGGGCTAGAAATAATTCACCCTTGTTCTGCCAGTCCAGATGTATTTGGGCCACCTCAATTCTGGCAGCTCTGTCTACCTGATGGTTATTTTGCTG
>NW_011257903.1:0-503 GCF_000146605.3 Meleagris gallopavo
AAAAAAATTACAACTTTTCAACTAGAATCGACTCCATTACATTCCTCATTATGACGCTTACTCCCAGACTTTGGGGCATTTTATTGCAGAACCACCACCTGTGTCAAAAGTAGATGGCAGTTTCCCTCAGAAACACCCGTTTCCTCACAAATATGTGGCTCATTCTATCCGAAATACATTTCTGTCCCCCGAAAGGTGGCATTTTCTCCCAGAAACACCAGCTTGCCCACTGACACATGACCTTCCCCCCCCAGGTAAGAAATTTTCTCCCAGCTCTACCAGTTCTCTTGAAATTCCACACATTTTCCACCAAAAATACTACTTCACATATCCAAATGGGACATAGACTACAAAAGCATGACAATTTCTCACACATATACCATTTTGATATGACCCATAGCTCGTTTTCTCTCAGAAATAACATTTCTGGCCCATAAATGGCTTTTTTCTTTCAGAAATTCCAACTTTTCCAGGCGCAAATGATTATCTTTTCCCTTCAAAAG
>NW_011257904.1:0-525 GCF_000146605.3 Meleagris gallopavo
TAAACAGCCGTTGCCCCCTCCTGCTTATGCGCTCCCTTCGAGTCTTGGAAGGCTGTCATGAGCTATCTCCAGAGCTTTCTCTTCTCCCACACAAACAATCCCAGTTCCCTCAACATTTCTTTCTAAGAGAGGGGCTCCAGCCCTCTGATCATCTTCGTGGCCCTTCTCTGGACCTGCTCCAAAAGCTCCACATCATTCCCGTGCTGGAGCCCCAGGCCTGGACGCAGTGCTGCACATGGGGCCGCACACCAGAGCCGAGTCGAGGGGGACAATCACCTCCCTCTCCCTGCTGGTCGCTCCTCTTTGAATGCAGCCCAGGATACAGTTGGCCTTCTGGGCTGCAAGTGCACGCTACTGGCTTATGTCCAGCTCTTTGTCCACCAGGATCCCCGAGTCCTCCGCAGGGCTGCTCCCAAGGGCTTCTACGCCCAGTTGGTACAGCATCTGGGTTTCCCCTTCATCAGGGACATCAACAGTGGGGTTGAGTGCACCCTAAGGACACCAAGCTGTGGGGTGCAGTGACAC
>NW_011257905.1:0-484 GCF_000146605.3 Meleagris gallopavo
CTTTCTAAGAGAGGTGCTCCAGCCCTCTGATCATCTTCGTGGCCCTTCTCTGGACCTGCTCCAAAAGCTCCACATCATTCCCGTGCTGGAGCCCCAGGCCTGGACGCAGTGCTGCACATGGGGCCGCACACCAGAGCCGAGTAGAGGGGGACAATCACCTCCCTCTCCCTGCTGGTCGCTCCTCTTTGAATGCAGCCCAGGATCTAGTTGGCCTTCTGGGCTGCAAGTGCACACTACTGGCTTATGTCCAGCTCTTTGTCCACCAGGATCCCCGAGTCCTCCGCAGGGCTGCTCCCAAGGGCTTCTACGCCCAGTTTGTACAGCATCTGGGTTTCCCCTTCATCAGGGACATCAACAGTGGGGTTGAGTGCACCCTAAGGACACCAAGCTGTGGGGTGCAGTGACACAGCAGAGGGACGGATGCCATCCCCAGAGACCTCAACAGGCTGAGCAGTGGGCACAAATCCAAGTGCAGGGTCAGTAG
>NW_011257906.1:0-487 GCF_000146605.3 Meleagris gallopavo
GTGGATGGTCAGCATGGGGAGTCGGATCACATCGCAACCTACCTGCATACAAGCAGCGCACCAACATGGGGTGCATGATGTACATTACCTGCTCGGACACATCTCACACCACTGACTGGAGGAGCCCAGGCAATCCTTCAACTCCATCAGGCTGCAAAATGAAAATCAGAAGAGACACAGAACATAATTTAAAACACAACAAGGATGCACACAATGACCCTTAAAAAACACCGCAAGGATGCAATTAGCACATTAATTACAGCCATCCAGCTTGAGATCCTCCAGAAAAGCAGAGCTCACAGCTCTGAAAGAAAGCAGGAATCACTCACCCCATTCTAAGGGCTCACCCCACACCCCAAAGGAAGCAGTCTCCAGATTCACATGCTGCTCTTACACCTAGCAGCCCTTCAGTGCACTTGCGACTACCCCCAAAAAGAGACGATCACAGCCCTAGAAAGAAAAAAGAAACCACTTACCCCATTCCAAG
>NW_011257907.1:0-496 GCF_000146605.3 Meleagris gallopavo
AAGGGCTCTGCGCTTCTCTGGGTTATGTGCTCAGCTTTGTTGCAAAGGGGGAAGTGGGGGTTGTGTCCCCATCTTGGGCAGAGACCTGAGGCAGCCCGGCAGGAGGGCTGTGGGGCAGGAGCAGCTGCAGGAGGCTGCCACTCTCTTGGCTCTCTGTGCACACATCACACCACCCCTTCTCAGCTGCTTGCAAAACCTCACAGAAATGTTTCCTTCATTCACAGCACCTTAAAGGTGCTAAATGACTCTGCACATAACCACCAGGGAACACAGGAGCATCAGAAAGAACACTCACTTTCTAAGCATCACAGAGGCTTAGGAATCAGCTGTAGCAATGTTTTACAGAGGAGCACAGTTTAAGTCCTGGCCCTCTCCACTTCCCCTTTCTTGAGGATGGCTCTACTTGGTATGGCACTGAGCACATCTTTCAACTCTGTGATCCACAGCTGTGACTTATTTAATGACCTCAATAAATCCTACTTAAACAGAAGAGACA
>NW_011257908.1:0-490 GCF_000146605.3 Meleagris gallopavo
TGGCTCAGTATGAGCTAGGCAGGCTGGGTGTAGCGTAGCCATAGTTGTGCAAATAAGCCTGCTATGGCAATGAAGCTACATACATATGCCAAGAGCCCGTGTTGATTGTAAGCCTTTGGTTGGATCTTCTCTGACCAGTCCTCCTGGAAGTGCTGTGCTTGTGTAAAGATATCTGCCCTGCTCCTTATGCAGGGGGTATACCCTTGATCCTTCTTCGTCCTCAGTGCTCTAACAGTGTACCTGGAGTATTCAGCTCCCGGTTTAGAGAGTAGACACTGTACAGCTTTTTGGGGTTAAATGTTTGGTTTAATTTTGTGTTGTGGTTTTGTAATTTTTGTTGTTGGTATTCCACATTAGAACATCATGTAAAGCAGATCGTCAGATCGTTGCCGCAGCTTTGAATTTTTGTAGACCCATCTGCTATTGCCTTATGCTTCTCCTGGGGCCACGAGTCCCTTGCCTCTGTAGTCACGGGGCCGTGCCGGACCAG
>NW_011257909.1:0-585 GCF_000146605.3 Meleagris gallopavo
CTTGAGAGTCACTTCCAGGATGATCTGCTCCATGATCCGTGACCAGCACAGGAGGTGAGACTGACATGCTGGTAGTTCCCCGCGTCACACTTTCTATCCTTCCTAAGAGGTGTGCTGTCACCTTTTTTCTCCTCACCAGGGACTTGACCTGACTGCCTCGACTTGTGAAATAGCATGGAGAGTGGCTCGGTGACTGCAGCGGTGAATTCCCTCGGAACTCTGGGACTCATCTCGTCAGGACCCAAAGACTCGTGGATGTTTTGGGTCCTCAGGTGGTCCAGAACCTGATCTCCCATGGCAGTGTGGGATGGGAAGGGGTCTGTGGGACTGAGGAAGCAATGGCAGTCCCCACCTCACCAAACCAAAGCAAAGATGAGGGCTGTGCATAATGAGCAGTTCTCAGACAAGATGGAAGCCAAAATGGTGTTGGGTACCTGAGCCTTCTCTGGTGGTAAGCAACATGGTGCACAGAGTGCAGCCATGTGCTCCGAGCAAGGAGCACAGGTTTGTGCAAGAGGCATGGATGCAGGGCAGTGCCTTCATGACTGTATTGTGTCCAACAGGTGGCAGCAGAGCTGCGGTGCT
>NW_011257910.1:0-511 GCF_000146605.3 Meleagris gallopavo
CAGCTACACCCTGCAATGGCAAAGGAAGCCAGGCTTTGGCAAAAGAATCTCTGAAGTTTGAGTGAGAAGTGTGTCGGCTCGGTAAGAATGAAGCAGTTGGTATCAGGAGACAGAGGCTCAGAGGGGATGCTTGGGTCCACAGGAGGCTGGCGGAAGGCATTTTATCCTTTAGCTGCCACGTGTGACTGCTGCTCAGAAGGCCACAATGTTGTACTGAGGCTTTAATCATCACTTTAGAAAACTCAGTTTGGAAATGTAATCTGTGATCTCCTTCCCAGCTGTATTTGAGAAATCTTGTCAGCTCTGATAGTTCTAACCACCCCCTTTGTGTAAATGCCCACTGCACGTTTCCTTTTCTTACGAGAACTGTCAACTTTTGCTACACGTTCTGCAGTTGTAACTCGAGTGAAATAAAGTTCCTTAAACTACCCCTAGCTCCACTGCCCCATTTTTCATAGCTGCTATAAAAGAAGTTACTGGTGTTGATATGCTGAGGCTCACTTATGGTCCG
>NW_011257911.1:0-450 GCF_000146605.3 Meleagris gallopavo
AAGCAAAGCAAAACGAGGTCGAGAAATACAACAGGAAAGCCAATGAATTCAATGCACTAGCATGGCAGAGCAAAGAAGCCTAGCAAAGTAAACAGATACAAACGCTCAGCAGGGCTTCGCAATGGAAAGAAAGAAGGAAAATTTAACAGCAGTGCAAGGCCACGATGCCAACAAAAACCAAAGAGCAAACCAAAGCCAAGCAACACCACAAAAAGTAAAAGAAGGACCAAAGTGCTGAAATGCCAAGGAAACCAAAGCAAAAGCACTTGAAATCCTCACAAACAGAGGGGAATACGCTTAGGAAAGGAAAAAGCAGTTCCAAGAACAGAAACAGAAGGGAAAAAAAATCAACACCACTGAAAAAAGCCCAATAGCATTGCAATGCAAAGGAGCAGGAAACCAAGGCAGAAACCACAGAAAAAACAACACGGAAAACCAACCGAGGAAACC
>NW_011257912.1:0-601 GCF_000146605.3 Meleagris gallopavo
TGGGCAGTGGTGGAGCTGCCCCTTCTGCTTCTAAGAGTGTGTCCTAAGTGGGATGTGAACACTGCTGCTCTTCCTCACTGCAGGTGCTTGGAGGATCTGAAGGTCTTGCAGAATCCAGGATGTCTGTCAGCGACTACCAGGAAATTCTCAAGTACTATGAATTACATGAAAGAATTGGAACGGGTAAGCGTGATCTTTGTACAAAAACAGCATGCCTAACAGTCTGACTCAGCACTCTCTTTATCTGAGACTAGATGAGTTGCTCTTCTAAGATCCCTAAGTCAGGTTTCATGTGCATAAACTTGAAATTGAATTTTGAAACCAGTTGGGAATTGATTATGCTGATCAACTCCTCCTCTAATTAAATCATTACACACAATGTGTGCTAGGTACTCTCCTTTCCCTGTAACATTATATTAGAGAAGAATTCACACTCAACTGGAAGCATTTTTGTTCTGAATTTTAGGTGGTTTTGTCAAAGGTAGAACTCGGACGGCATCTTCTTACTGGTGACAAAGTTGCAATAAAGATCATGGACAAATTTGCTTTAGGGGTAAGGCAACAGATCTTTAAATATGATAACATCTTCTGCTGGAGTTGT
>NW_011257913.1:0-479 GCF_000146605.3 Meleagris gallopavo
GTTGGTTATCTCTGAGCAGGATCATGAAGTGCCAAGTGTTCCTGGTAGAATGAGAGGAAATGAAATTAAAGATATGAAAACATTTGTCGATGGTAGCAGTTTTGTGTGATATGACTTAAGAAGGCCGGGTATGCTGTAGCAACTAGAGATGAAATAACAGGCTGGTTCTCTGGCACTACCACCTTAGCAGAGAAAGCAGAACTCGCAGCCTTGTTAAGAGCACTGGAGTTAGTGAAAGGGAATAAGTGCCAATATTTGGACAGACTTAAAATTTGCATTTGGGTTGTGCATATGCTATCTGAAAGAACAGAAGCTATTAATCTCCCAACGAATACTTGTAAAATATGGAGAAACAATAATAAAACAGTTAGACAAAAGGAAATAGCTATAAACACTCCAAAGCCCACCAGTCAAACATCAGTGATATCAATATGGGCAACAGTCGTTCAGATACAGCTGCCAAAAATGCAGCAGAAGGA
>NW_011257914.1:0-510 GCF_000146605.3 Meleagris gallopavo
CAACTAGAGATGAATAACAGGCTGGTTCTCTGGCACTACCACCTTAGCAGAGAAAGCAGAACTCGCAGCCTTGTTAAGAGCACTGGAGTTAGTGAAAGGGAATAAGTGCCAATATTTGGACAGACTTAAAATTTGCATTTGGGTTGTGCATATGCTATCTGAAAGAACAGAAGCTATTAATCTCCCAACGAATACTAGTAAAATATGGAGAAACAATAATAAAACAGTTAGACAAAGGAAATAGCTATAAACACTCCAAAGCCCACCAGTCAAACATCAGTGATATCAATATGGGCAACAGTCGTTCAGATACAGCTGCCAAAAATGCAGCAGAAGGAGCTTTCCTCCAACTCATACCCCCGTGATATCAAGGGCTGATGAATGAACATCCAAAGTACCAGACAGAAGATGAAAAACTAGCTTTCTTGCTAAAGCTGAGAAAAACAAAGCAGGATGGTGGGCAACTCCAAACAACCAAGTAATAGTTCCCCAACCAGTAACGAGGAAAAT
>NW_011257915.1:0-529 GCF_000146605.3 Meleagris gallopavo
AAAATTTGCATTTGGGTTGTGCATATGCTATCTGAAAGAACAGAAGCTATTAATCTCCCAACGAATAACTAGTAAAAATAATGGAGAAACAATAATAAAACAGTTAGACAAAGGAAATAGCTATAAAACACTCCAAAGCCCACCAGTCAAACATCAGTGATATCAATATGGGCAACAGTCGTTCAGATACAGCTGCCAAAAATGCAGCAGAAGGAGCTTTCCTCCAACTCATACCCCCGTGATATCAAGGGCTGATGAATGAACATCCAAAGTACCAGACAGAAGATGAAAAACTAGCTTTCTTGCTAAAGCTGAGAAAACAAAGCAGGATGGTGGGCAACTCCAAACAACCAAGTAATAGTTCCCCAACCAGTAACGAGGAAAATAGTAGAGGATAATAAACTATATGCTGGGGATCAGATTATAGACTATCATCAATAGTCTAAGGCTCAAATTTTAAGTGTGTGAATGGGAGAAACTGTGAAAAGCATGGTGAGCAAAGTGTGAAGTATGCCTGAAATATAATCCA
>NW_011257916.1:0-412 GCF_000146605.3 Meleagris gallopavo
GTAACCAAGAGCCAGACCGCCACCTGGCTCTGCTGGTTTGGAGTAACCGCCTGCCCAACCAAGATCAAGGACGGGAACAACAGCCAGGTCCTTCCCGAAGAGCAGCGTCCGGTTACGTCCAAGAGCCAGCCCTCCAAATGGCTCTTCTGGTTTGAACAAACCACCAGCTCCGCCAAGATCCACGACGGGAATAAAACCAAGGTCTTTCACGAGGAGCAGAGCCCGGTTCACACCAACACACAGACCTCCAACTGGCTCTGCTGGATTGGACTAAACACCTGTCCTGGAAATGGAGATCAAAAACTTGTGCGTCCTGAGGAGAGGCTGCCCACCAACTGGCCCTTCTGGATTGGCCTTTTCTCCACACCCCAAAATGGGTGCCTGTCAGCAAGCCTGTTGTTCCAAAGGACCC
>NW_011257917.1:0-526 GCF_000146605.3 Meleagris gallopavo
GCAGCGTCCGGTTACGTCCAAGAGCCAGCCCTCCAAATGGCTCTTCTGGTTTGAACAAACCACCAGCTCCGCCAAGATCCACGACGGGAATAAAACCAAGGTCTTTCACGAGGAGCAGAGCCCGGTTCACACCAACACACAGACCTCCAACTGGCTCTGCTGGATTGGACTAAACACCTGTCCTGGAAATGGAGATCAAAAACTTGTGCGTCCTGAGGAGAGGCTGCCCACCAACTGGCCCTTCTGGATTGGCCTTTCTCCACACCCCAAATGGGTCCCTGTCAGCAAGCCTGTTGTTCCAAAGGACCCAAAGCAGCAGTCCCCGCACACCGAGCAAAAAGGCCTTCAGTCTGCCTGACACCCTGCACCACCTCTGGGACGTCCTTATGCAATCCCGGAAGCTATGATCTTGATCGGTTCTTTGGGAAACTGGTGTACGTCTCGCCTGATCAGGGTTGCCCACCGGCTCCCTGGAGAGGCATTGGTGAAGACACTAGGCACAGGTAAGCGATCGAGATTCATGCTG
>NW_011257918.1:0-476 GCF_000146605.3 Meleagris gallopavo
AAAAACTTGTGCGTCCTGAGGAGAGGCTGCCCACCAACTGGCCCTTCTGGATTGGCCTTTCTCCACACCCCAAATGGGTCCCTGTCAGCAAGCCTGTTGTTCCAAAGGACCCAAAGCAGCAGTCCCCGCACACCGAGCAAAAGGCCTTCAGTCTGCCTGACACCCTGCACCACCTCTGGGACGTCCTTATGCAATACCCGGAAGCTATGATCTTGATCGGTTCTTTGGGAAACTGGTGTACGTCTCGCCTGATCAGGGTTTGTCCCTACCGGCTCCTGAGAGCATTGTGAAGACACTAGGCACAGGTAAGCGATCGAGATTCATGCTGCACGGAAGGGACTGCGGGTGGGGAGCAGGGAACCGCAAAGGTCTGGTCTGTGAGGGCTTCCAAGAAAAGCAGACCTCCAGAGGTCCATCAGCTCTCCCCTGAGACTTGCCCGGCCGTAGGGCTGACACCCCAGCCCGGAGACTCCCAT
>NW_011257919.1:0-598 GCF_000146605.3 Meleagris gallopavo
CTTTCCTAAACCTCTCCATATTCCCTGCCAGTCAGCACTCTCTGGTTCTGGAGGAGACTCCTTCCCTTTGTAAAGGAATATAATCACAATCCAGGAAAACAATAGCGCGCCCATGAGTATTAATTCAGAATTCGAAAACCGTCTGACAAACCGATAAGGAAGCCTGGAGACTGGTCTGAACATTGTGCTGTTTGTAAAATTAGCCATTCCATCTGGGATGTGAATGTCAAAATTCAGACCATACCACATTGCATACAGGTACCATGCAGGTGTCTCCGTCAATGCCCTTAAGTAGTTATATATGAACATAATTCCACAACAAGTAATTATGGCCTTGACAATTTGCCAATAGGTTGAGAGTAACATAACGGTTTGTAAGCCTTTACTCAACACCCCCACAATGAAAAGTGGGTTCATTGCTGGTGTCTATTAAAACAGGGGTTAATGAATTGAAACTGACAAGAAGAAGGAGGAAAAAGGGAAAAAAAGAAAAGGCACTACCCAGACTGAGCAGTACTCAAAGTTTACAAATATCCCAGAACACTGGCAGCACGCCTAGTCTTTCAAGGTCAAGTTTTCCAGCACAGAAACCTAAACT
>NW_011257920.1:0-511 GCF_000146605.3 Meleagris gallopavo
TTTGGATATTGGCATCCACCTCCGGCTGCAGTTTCCTGCTGCTTCCACCAAGAGCCTGGCTAAAGTCCTGGCACCGCACGCGACGACCGCAGTTCCACGCTGCAACCGTTTGGCACAGGACAACGAAAGCAGAGACCGCCTTCCGGTAGGGACACCAATGTCACTTACCCCGCTCCAGGGATCAGGGCACAGCCAATGCAGCAACTCAGGGGGCGCCACAAGGCCAACAGATCTGGTGAGGACTGGGCACATCTTGAAGGACTGAAGAGATCTTCGTGTCTAATAACGTCCACACCTTACCAAGGAACAGGACACGTTCAACTCGGGCAGCCCAAAACGCCTACAGAATGTGATGGTGGAGGCGCCAATCCTAGAAAGAAAGAAGAAAGCTTCACATACAGCACTGAACAATATCGCGGAAAAAGAATACTAGTGAATCGAGAAACCCCAAGTCATGGACAGCACTCAGCACAAGCCTATTTGGGAGCCTACCTCTTCTTTGGGCATCACA
>NW_011257921.1:0-666 GCF_000146605.3 Meleagris gallopavo
ATATATTCTGGATCGAAATGGTCTTTCCGCAGTAAAATGCCAAAAAGTCTGGGAGTAAGTGTCATGATGAGGAATGTAATGGAGTGTAATTGGGAGGAACTGGGAGGAATTTCTCGGAGTCGTGGTCTTTGTGGGTGCATATGTCCCATTTAGGGAAGGAAAGGAGTATTTCTTAGCAGAACTGCACTAGCATTTAGGGAAAAATGTCCTATCCTTGGGAGACAAGTGGTATTAGTGGGAGAAGATGTCCTATTCTTGGTTGCAAGTGTCCAATTTGGTCTTGTCATCTAGTCTTTTTGGGAGAAAACGTGCGGTAGTTTGAAGAAAACAGGTATGCCTGGGAGAAAATACCATCTTTTTGGAAGCACAGGCCCAATTTCCAAGTGAAATGTGGTATTTCTGGGAGAAAATGACAAGTAGGTGGGAGAAAAGTGGACAATTGTGGGAAAGACAGACTTCTACTGGAGGGCAAGTGTGGTATTTTTGGTGTGAAAAGGGGTCCTTTGGGGAGAAAACGGGGTGTAGATGGGAGAAAATGTCCTGTTGAGGAGTGCCTAGCAGTATTTTTGAGAGAAAAGGGAAGGTACTTGTCAGAAAAGTGCTCTTTCTGGGAGAGAGTAGCATAGTTGGTTGGAAAATGCCACCCATTTGTGAGAAATCTGCTTT
>NW_011257922.1:0-503 GCF_000146605.3 Meleagris gallopavo
TGGAAGGGGCAGAGCCTGGCTGCCCCTCTCTTGGAGCTCGTTTGAGGGCTGACTGCCGCGGGGGAAGGGTTTCTTTCTGGAAGTTTCTCCACTGTGGGGTTTGTTCTGTGGGTGTAAATCCTTGGAGGTGAGTGGGTGGGCAGTCCTTTTCCTACCTTCTTAATATACTCCCATTGCGCTGGTGTTTCTGCTGTTACTTATGTTATGGCTTTCTTATTTGCTTTGTGTGTGTGTGTGTGCTGGTGCAGGGGGGGGAGGGGGCTGGGGGCCGGGGCCGTCACGGCCGGGCCAGGGTTTCCATTTCTTTGTGTACTGGTGTGTTGTTAAAACACGTTATCTCCGTGTTTGTTGTCATCCCACTTTTCTTCCCTCTGTTTTGCAGGTCAGCTCGTGCTAGAAGTGATGGTGTCACTGTATGAATGAAGGTCAGTCCAGGAGCAGCTGCTGATGGAAGGATGAAGTCCACGTTACTAAACTGAAGCATCTCCTGGTAAGGTGTCAGA
>NW_011257923.1:0-446 GCF_000146605.3 Meleagris gallopavo
TTTGTGTACTGGTGTGTTGTTAAAACACGTTCTCTCCGTGTTTGTTGTCATCCCACTTTTCTTCCCTCTGTTTTGCAGGTCAGCTCGTGCTAGAAGTGATGGTGTCACTGTATGAATGAAGGTCAGTCCAGGAGCAGCTGCTGATGGAAGGAATGAAGCCCACGTTACTAAACTGAAGCATCTCCTGGTAAGGTGTCAGAGCTGGCAGCAATGATGTCTGTCACTGTACAAACCAGAGGGCTGGCTCCTCCAAGTGCTTGCTGACTGATGTGTGAGAGCATCTGCCTTCTCCAACTGAATGATAAAGCTAAAGATGCTGAATCGTTACAGCTTATGCAGAGGTTGTGAATGTGCTCTCAAATGTTTCCTTTAGTGATAAAGTGTGCTCTGGCACTGTGATGGTCCTATCTCCGATCTGGAGCACTGCATCTCTTGCAAGCCTTGAG
>NW_011257924.1:0-556 GCF_000146605.3 Meleagris gallopavo
CAAACTGCAGGAAATTTTGCAAGGTATTTTTAAGTTATCCATTAAAAGTATTCTGGCTTGATTGTTTCCACGTTCAAATCTGAACTACTTCAGCCTTAGATGTATGTTTCTCCTGAATTTACCACAGGAAGAAATATCAGCGGAAAGCAGTGACAAGCAGAGTTTACTCCTCAAGGGCAGCCAGGATGAAGTGGCAGTTACTTGAACGCAGAGTCACTGATATCATTATGCAGAGGATGACCATTTCCAATATGGAGGCAGATATGAATAGGTTACTTACGGTGGGTGAGCTGCTATGGACTATGATCTGCACGGTCATATTGACTATAAAGAGAGCACTCTGTTTATGTTTGTGGTAAATATGTGGCTGTGATGCTAGCATAAGCAGTGACTCAGAATTCCTTGCTATCAATGAAGAAACTTTTAACTTCTATACACTTTTGGACAATAGGATTTCTGTGCTTAGCAAGGAATAAAAGCATATAATGGGTTAATGTGTAAATATATTAATACACTTAAGTGTGGAATTTCTTCAAATTCTTTAAAAAATTTTTAA
>NW_011257925.1:0-581 GCF_000146605.3 Meleagris gallopavo
CTTCAGAGATAATGCAGGTGTTAAATTGGCTGCTTTTCCCTGCCATGAACTAGAACAAAATATGTAAGTGTGGGGATGCAGTCCTTCCTAAGGCTTCATTTTGGAAGCATCGTAGCTTGGATAATCCGGATTGTTTCTTATTCTCTTTCATTATGAGAACTTAAAGCTGTAATTGCTGATTAACCAAGTCCTTAATTTAGTTAAAAATACTTTTTTAGGTTGAGAAAGATTAGATTTTTACATTTTTCAGTCTTGCACTTTAAATGAGTAGTTTTAAGTTCCCTGCACTGAAGCAGAACTGATAACTGTTCTCCAGATCAGAGTTGTACAGGTCATAAAGTTTGTTAACAAGTGCTGGTATAGTTTTCTGACCATAGCAGAGCATTTTGTTCATTTTCTTTCCAGTTCTTCTGCCTAGTCATTTTTAAATAGTGGATGTACTTGAACTTTTTTGAACACTTTTGGGCAAGGGGCTTTGAGCAAACACAGCCTGGGACACATGTAGGGTTTTTTTTATGATGTAGAATGAATGTGTTGAGTTAAATAGTTCAGACAGCATACCACTCCTCAGGTTCTGTTTC
>NW_011257926.1:0-520 GCF_000146605.3 Meleagris gallopavo
ACTGTTCCCTGTCAGAGGTTACAATTTGGAAAAGCCAATGTCACAAGTTTTTAAGAAGCTGTAAATCTATTCTGCCAGCTAAATGCTACAGAAATGCTACATAAAATGCTATAGAAATCAGACTAGCAAATAAAGCATCATAATGCTTTTTTCTTTCTTTTTTTCCTAAAACATGCTGTCAGAACCAATGAATAATTTTTCAAGCATCCTATTAAACTAAAATGAATTCATTTTTCACTAACATCTATTCTCAAACCAAAAGCAATTCAAAGGTAATCTAGTGATAATCAAGATGACTCACTCTGCAGGAAGCAATTAACAGAACAAGAATGCACTGGTTTGATCACTCCCTGTGTGCTAAGCATCACACACCAGCAAACTTCTCAAAGATTTTCCTTCCACTTAGTTCCTGGTACCTATTTCAGGCCTTCTCAGATACTAGCCTAGGGTGAGAAGTTTCCTTCCAGTAAACCTTTCAGCTTCATCACTCAGAAGAAGAGAGATCAGAGTTAGGAGTTTT
>NW_011257927.1:0-528 GCF_000146605.3 Meleagris gallopavo
ACAAATAGCGCAGGAAATGCAGGGGGATTGTATTGGGGACAGCAAGTGAGATGCTGGAATAATGTAGAACTGAACTGAGAGGATCGTATTAGATGTGTGGCTAGGAGCTCACACACAGACAATGCTCCTCTCTTCCCTCCCTCCTCCAACCCCCTTCCCCAACACACTACTTGTGTTTTTTTTTATTAAATGTTAAAGGCAATTGACTAAAAAGGCTCTTGGGTTGAGGGAGCAGGGGAGAGGCCAGATGACAAGCAGCAACTGATTTGAATTGGACTGACTCGGGTTTGGTCCCTGAAAGGGTCACTTACCCTTCTAGGTAGGATAACACTGCTCGACTTTGCACAACTAAAATGTTAAAAATATAAAAGATCTAACAGTGACAAAGATACGTTGGTCTTTACCAACAATTCAATTCTCAATTCAATTCAATAATCTTTCCATTTTGCTTAATAATGTTGTTCTGTTGTTATTTTTCCCTCAGTGTTGTAAGTGCCTAATCAGTAACCCACTGGAATATCCTTACTG
>NW_011257928.1:0-551 GCF_000146605.3 Meleagris gallopavo
AATTCGCAGAGCTCTAGTTTCAATCCCAGCTTGACTGGAAATAGCTTTTCTGATTTCATCCCCCACACGCAGCTATCACATAACTCTTAACTCATACAGGAGCAGCAGTGCTATAAATAGCTGGAACAGTTTGGGTACAATTGTCAGCAAGGTGTAGCGTGTGCTAGAGATAGCAACTGCACTGCAGGTGTGGCTTTTACATCTCCTGTAATGTTACCCAGTGCTGTATTCTGTGAAGTTTCAAGTCTAACTATTTCTCTAAACGTTTGTCAAGTGGAATCATGCTTCTATTGTTTGGACAGTGCATATTGGTTTTATTTTTAACACCCTGCTCCCCCAGATACAATTTGTTTCAGTGTCTTTTTTTAATTTTGGTTGGTTGACTTTTTAAAATATTACTGTAATTTTCAAACTGCAGTAGCTGGCCAAATCTGGCCGCGAATATTCTCTGATAGATGTAATATCATGGGAATATAACATGGTATCTTAGATTTTCTGGTCTTTAGTTTTTTGCCAGTGAGTGACTTACAGTTGATTGTTACCATGACGGT
>NW_011257929.1:0-471 GCF_000146605.3 Meleagris gallopavo
CATGCATGCCTGCCTGGGGAAAAACATCTGACAAAAAACAAGAAACAGGGAGGGAACTTGTCTTCCCTTTGCCAAAAGTAAAAAGAAGAAAGAAAAAAAAAGAAGGAAAGGCTGGATCTCATAAATAGTGAGTCTTGACCAAATGGTAGCTCTCATATTCCCAACAGCTTTGAGGCTTGGGGTTTTCAAAGGTGTCTGACTACACTGGAAGAAGATGTCCCACTAAATTTCAGCTGGCACCTCATTTATTTAAAGTCATTTGATTATCCTTCTTTCACAATCCGGCACCAGCCCAAAGCTTCCTTGTTGTTTTGTAAACACGCGCTGTCTGCATGTCGACAGCAGTCTCACTGTAAATCACATCCATCAGGCACTGGAAACCGCCTCACCTGTACGTCAACCAGCTGCCCCCTGTGCTCAATTCCATCGGTCCAAATTTCTCAGCAGCTGGAACCAACAAACTTTGTTTTT
>NW_011257930.1:0-511 GCF_000146605.3 Meleagris gallopavo
GTGGTGACGCAGCCACCTCTCTGGCTCTGTACACTTGTCATGAGCCATCAGCTTGAGCATTTACCTGCTGTCACATAAGTCACTGCCCATCCAGAAGAACATGTTCCTGGCGGAGCACGATGCTTAGTTAATAATTCAGCATCGTGCCGCCCACCTGATTTTCTGAACCAAATATGATCAGTGGGAAAACAGTCGGTTTATTGAGCTTTCCATCAGTTGTATTTCCTGTATCCACACAATGGGGATGGACCGTTTCCTCTCCGACGCTCAGAGCTGCACTGTGAATGCCCAGAAAGCCCCCAGTGCTCATTAGGATGGGATCCCACCTTCCCCACTCCCTTCAGTTCCCTGTAACCTTACAGGTGTGGGTGGATTCATTTTTCTCTTCTTTTTTTCCTTTAAAGATTGATTACATGCTAAGCAGGGTTTCTTTAGCGAGCACTCACATCTCTAATTATTAGCACTGCCAACTTTTCCAGCACAATGCTCAGTGTCAGATAAACGAAATCTG
>NW_011257931.1:0-535 GCF_000146605.3 Meleagris gallopavo
TTATAGTTTGAGTCTGGTCTGCACAAAACAGACTGAGCTGATCAGCAGGTCTGCTGAAAAACAGATCTTCTGGACTGAAGCAGAACATTTTTTTCAAGATAAGGGAACAGTTTCTGGTGTCATTACATACTAATAAGTGAAGAAACAAAGTATGTAAAGAACAAGGGCTTTAAGACAGCTACATGTATGATAACATTTACTTTACTGGAGTGAACTTAACACAAACATGTAAATATGGTCTTTTATACCAGACTTACCCCCTTACTTGAAAAAAATATTATTACTACAAACTTGATGAGGTAACATACAATGCTGAAAAAAAGTTTGCAATAGGGTTCCTAAAAAGGGGATAGCTCGCTTGAAACTGAATTAATTCATCTGCTCTAATCAATTCCAGTAATCTCTGCTAGAGTCTAGATCCCATCTTGTACACTGACCTTGGAGAATAACAAGTGACTAAAGACATCTCGAACATACGAAAATCTGAATTACAAAGGAGTGACCCAAACATCTGAATTAATTTATTTTTTAAAAA
>NW_011257932.1:0-534 GCF_000146605.3 Meleagris gallopavo
AGTATATACTTATCAGGCTCATCATAGTATATTACATTGCATTATATAATATACATATATATGTATAATATTTAATAATATTATATTTCTCCAAAATAAACTATTCACATGTGGTAACTGGTAAATAAACTCTATCAGGTTATCTGTTTCATCTGCAAAGCTTTAGAAATGTGAATACCCACAAAAATTCAAACTAAAGCCTGATAAAAACTGTCTTGTTTTGCTTAATCAGGCTCCTTGGACCCCTGGAAATGGTCCACAGATCACAGACTGAATGGAAATGACCTAAACAAAACACTACACTTCAAACCCAATACCCACAACACTGTAAACTTCAGAGCCACAAGAAGTAAGCATCTCACATGGAAAAAGCACACTAACAGAATCCTAGTTTTGAAAGCTGTTCAGCAAAAGAAAACTACAAGGGGGAAAAAAAAAAAAAAAAGCTTAACTAAAGAAGACTAGGTTTAAAATGTAGTACAGCTCTTTTTTGTTGTTTATTTTAGGAAGTTATTTTACAGGAAACAAAAGGTG
>NW_011257933.1:0-450 GCF_000146605.3 Meleagris gallopavo
GTGGAGTTCCTGCCACCCTTCCTGGCCAGCAGCAGGCTCAGGCACTCCCTGCAGCTGGAGACCTGAACAGCCACATTCTTGGACAGGGCCCTCCGTCTGGGTCACCACAGTCTTTGTGGGGCAAACTCATTGCCTGGTGGAGACAGTGGTAAATCTATGTTGTTAGAGACTGCCAACAGGTACACTGGTCTCCTGAATGAGGAGTAAAATGCCCTGGTGCTGGAATGGGCTGCCCAGGGAACAGGTGGAGTCACTTACCCTGGATGCGGTCAAGAAATATTTAGACATTGTGCTGAGGGACATAGTTTAGTGAGAACTATTGGTGATAGGTGGATGCTTGAACTGGATTATTTTCTTGGTGATTCTATAATTCATCAGAAGCGTCTGATGACCACCTCGAGATTTCACTAAGAATTGCAGCTACTTCCACTGAACCAGACAAATACATTT
>NW_011257934.1:0-459 GCF_000146605.3 Meleagris gallopavo
CACATTGCAGCAGTCACCTAGCACTGAGGAACCACTGAAGATTCCTGTTCATTGAGGTTATATCTCAAAATCTAAGACACAGAAAAGTAGACCAGCAGTGGTTATTTGCAATGTTTCCTAGATCTTAATCAAAAAATAATTAATAATTCTAGTAGCCCATTAATAATATCAGTGAAATGAAAAGACTAGGAGAGCTAGGTTTTTTGTTCGTTTTTTGCTTGTTTGTTTGCTTTTCCCAACAGTGTAAAAAGTAAGGCTCTTTTCTGCTTCTGAGGCCTTGAAAGCAATACATATAATATCAGGATATAGCTCAGCAGTCTCATCAATACTTTCTGTGGTCTATTCTCACTTTAATATTTCCTTTTTTTTTTCCCTATTTTCTAATTGTTAATTAATTCAAACCAAGCACACCCAGTGCAGTGCAGTGACAGCACAGATAGGGGGAAGCAGAACCTGAAC
>NW_011257935.1:0-578 GCF_000146605.3 Meleagris gallopavo
TTTGTATCTTTCTGTATTCTCACTATGATCAGCATTACATTAATATATATCAGGGAGCTTAATAGTCGTAGTATGTCAAACTTACTTGTTATCTACTGCAGAGCTTTTAAGGAGATTAAAGAATATTCCCTTTAATTTTACATATGTGACAGAGATCCAATCACTATTCAGTGCTACTCAATTCTATTGGAAAAGCAGGTACTAAAATTAGATTTTCCATCTGTAGATGTTTGGATATGTGTGTGTTACATGAGAGTAAACTTTTAACTGGACTTCTGTTTATTTTGACTTTCTGTAGAGGAATGAAGGTACTTATTGAGAACAGAGTGGCACTAATTTTTTTGTTTTTTTGTTTGTTTGTTTGTTTTGGTTGTATTTTTTCATTGAAATAGATATTCTTTTGTTTTCAAAAGTCTCCAATAGAAATATGTGGATTCCAGTGGTGTAAAAGTACTCCGTGTATCAAAACCTGTTCCCTGCAAGGAAGGAAAGGACTGCTGCATTGGCTATAGCACTGACATTCTCTTCCCTCAGCAGCCATGACCTGAGCTGCAAAAGCTAGTGAAGCACATCTGGAA
>NW_011257936.1:0-517 GCF_000146605.3 Meleagris gallopavo
GGTCCATGTTTGCCCCTCACGGCCACGCTCGTCCCACGCCACTCGAGTCACTGCCTCGGCCGGGCGTCCCCCGAGCTCCTGGCTTTGTTTGAACCGTCTTTTATTTTGTAAAGTGTTCTCTAATTAAAAAAAGAAAAAGTCCGTCATAGGTACGGAGAATTCGTCCGTGACAGCATCCAGCACTCTTACAGCGAGGGCAAGAGAGGGTTTCCATAAATAGAAAAAAATGATGGGCATGGAACCATTATCTATATACAATGTAGGCAATCGTCCGGGTTTTGGTTTCAACGTGTGCCCGTCCCTGGGCACGTCTCGTCCTCCTTCCCTGCTCCTGCTTTGTTTTACACAGTTGCGTGGTCCCAAGGGCCAGCCGCCAGCGCGGGCGGCCGCACAACCCCAATAGATAGGTAAATAGAGATCTATATAATTAAAAAAAAAATACGATAACCCCCTTATAGCGCGGCCGCGTTGGGTGCAGCCCCGTCGAGCGGGCGGGGGTGGCCCTGTGTCTGTGCCT
>NW_011257937.1:0-523 GCF_000146605.3 Meleagris gallopavo
CCTCCCATGTACTCCAGTTTGGATGTGTGGGAGGCCACTAGGCATTTTTCCACAATTAGGCAAACTTTAATCTCTTTAACTGGTATTGTCATCCACAGAGTCGATTGAGGTCGTGTGTTCTGCGATATGAAATATTGATTCATTAGCAGCAAGACAAACAACTCATTTCATATAGGTCATTGAGCAGCTATCCAACAGTAAATGTCAGTACATTATTATTTGCATGTTATAAAGCAACCTCTGTAAGTTACCACAGCATGTGTAAATTCAGAAAGATCAAGATGAAGTGCTGATATTCAGGAGTTTAAAATTCCTTTTTTATGGGAGCACAGAAAGAAAATGTATTTATCTGTATCTCTTTAAAAAGTCATAAATATAAGTTGGTTAGCTTTTTAACCACAGAATTATACGTGAATTTTTCTTTAGCTGTGCTCAGGTCTGCCAAGAATCTGTAAACATTTATAACAGTAAAGATATGTGAGAATTTTCAAGAAAAAGCAAAAACCAAACAAAACACAGAAAG
>NW_011257938.1:0-320 GCF_000146605.3 Meleagris gallopavo
AGTCGGATCACATCGCAAACCTACCTGCATACAAGCAGCGCACCAACATGGGGTGCATGATGTTCATTACCTGCTGGACACATCTCACACCACTGATTGGAGGAGCCCAGGCAATCCTTCAACTCCATCAGGCTGCAAAATGAAATCAGAAGAGACGCAGAACATAATTTAAAACACAACAAGGATGACACACAATGCCCTTAAAAAACACCCACCGCATGGATGCAATTAGCACATAGCCCTATGAATTACAGCCATCCAGCTTGAGATCCTCCAGAAAAGCAGAGCTCACAGCTCTGAAATCAAGCAGGAATCACTCA
>NW_011257940.1:0-496 GCF_000146605.3 Meleagris gallopavo
AACAAACACAGTAGATTAAAGAGTATTCCTATTCAAAATGACCTCAGACCTAAGAACCATTTTAGCAGCACTCTTTTTAGTAAGTTACGCATACAGAAGAATGTCAAAGAGTTCTGAAAGCAACAAAAAGGTTCCTTTGTATGCAGCACTTTCAAAGTTCCCTCTTCTTCACTTTCTCCCAGCAACATCAGCAAGTGTCCAACTGAGACCTAACTTTGAATACAGCCCTGTAGTTTCTACGCATTTTGACTGCTTTTCCTTAACAATTCTGCTTCCCAAAGGAATGGACAACAGAAAGACATATGTAACTCCCCAAATGCATTTCTTTCCAAACCAAAACCCAAATCTATTGCTGAGACAGACTACTACATGAACTGCCTCTAGATAACGCCTCCAAGTAACAAGGCAGACAAGCAGAAATTTACATATTATGAGCCCTTTCTCCTCCATAACCTAGACAGAGTTTAGTACACTAACATACTACTATCCAGAATGC
>NW_011257941.1:0-465 GCF_000146605.3 Meleagris gallopavo
GCTGCCTCCTAATAACCAAACCTAAACCTCCCCTGTCTCACTTGAAAACCATTTCCCCTTGTCCTATCGCTATCCACCCTCCTAAACAGTCGTTGCCCCCTCCTGCTTATGCGCTCCCTTCGAGTCTTGGAAGGCTGTCATGAGCTATCTCCAGAGCTTTCTCTTCTCCCACACAAACAATCCCAGTTCCCTCAACATTTCTTTCTAAGAGAGGTGCTCCAGCCCTCTGATCATCTTCGTGGCCCTTCTCTGGACCTGCTCCAAAAGCTCCACATCATTCCCGTGCTGGAGCCCCAGGCCTGGACGCAGTGCTGCACATGGGGCCGCACACCAGAGCCGAGTAGAGGGGGACAATCACCTCCCTCTCCCTGCTGGTCGCTCCTCTTTGAATGCAGCCCAGGACTACAGTTGGCCTTCTGGCTGCAAGTGCACACTACTGGCTTATGTCCAGCTCTTTGTCCACCT
>NW_011257942.1:0-702 GCF_000146605.3 Meleagris gallopavo
CATACCTGTTTTCTTCAAACTCCCGCACGTTTTCTCCCAAAAAGACTAGATGACAAGACCAAATTGGACACTTGCAACCAAGAATAGGACATCTTCTCCCACTAATACCACTTGTCTCCCAAGGATAGGACATTTTCCCTAAATGCTATGGCAGTTCTGCTAAGAAATACTCCTATCCTTCCCTAAATGGGACATATGCACCCACAAAGACCACGACTCCGAGAAATTCCTCCCAGTTCCTCCCAATTACACTCCATTACATTCCTCATCATGACACTTACTCCCAGACTTTTGGACTTTTACTGCGGAAAGACCATTTCGATCCAGAATATATGCCATTGGCCCTCACAAACACCGATTGCCTCACAAATACGTGGCACATCCCACCAGAAAGACCATTTCTAGCCCCCAAAAGATGGCATTTACTCCCAGAAACACCAGCTTTCTCACACATTCCTCACCTTTTCCCCCCACATAAGACCTTTTTCACCCAGAAATGACAGTTCTCTTAGGAATACCTCCCAAATTCCCCCCTAATCTGCTACACCACACTCCGCACTATGACACTTTCTCCCCAAACTAGGACACTTTCTCCCAGAAAGGCCGCTTTTTCCCCCAAAGTCACCGTTGGCTTCCAAAAAGACACATTCTCCCCAAGAAATACCACCCTTCTCCAATACAATGACATTACCTCCCAGTAAT
>NW_011257943.1:0-651 GCF_000146605.3 Meleagris gallopavo
AGCCCGTGCCGTGGCCCTGGGGCCAGTACGGATGGAACAGGATGCGAAGAACATCCTCTACACTGCTGCTGGAGAGAAAGGTCCCACTTGGAGTTTGTGGCAAAGAGCCTCAGGAGAGACCCGAGGCCGACCCCTCGGGATTCTGGAGTCGGGCGTACAGAGGGTCTGAAGAGTGCTACACTCCAACTGAGAAGGAGATCTTAGCCGCGTATGAGGGGGTTCGGGCTGCTTCCGAAGTAATCGGTACAGAAACACAGCTCCTTCTGGCACCTCGACTGCCAGTGCTGAACTGGATGTTCAAGGGAAAGGGTCCCTCCACCCATCATGCTACTGATGCCACTTGGAGTAAGTGGATTGCGCTGATTACGCAGCGAGCGCGGATGGGGAATCTCAACCGTCCAGGAATCCTAGAGGTGATCATGGACTGGCCTGAAGGCAAAAAGTTTGGAACACCGCCAGCAGAAGAAATATCACGTGCTAAAGAGGCCCCACCATATAATGAACTACCCGAAAATGAGAAGACATACGCCCTATTCACAGATGGATCGTGTTGTATTGTGGGGAAACACCGCAGATGGAAAGCCGCTGTGTGGAGCCCCACACGACAAGTTGCAGAGGCCACTGAAGGAAAAGGAGAATCGAGCCAATTTG
>NW_011257944.1:0-780 GCF_000146605.3 Meleagris gallopavo
CATAAAAGCATCCCAAAGCATCTCTTACTCTTACATCATTGGCCTCATCTCACTGCCATGTTTAATTTCTAGAGCCAACAGGTCTGTCCAACAGCTCTGCTGAGAGGAGAACCAACATTTGTTTCAGGCACGTGTCCTGAGATCTGGAAAGCCCCGATGTGTCCAGGTGCAGGCAGAACAGGCAAGGACAGCCGTCAGATGGCTTTGAACACCTCGTGTCTGCCTGCCTGACCAGGAAGGAACGGCACCGTTGTGTGGCTCAACTGAGCCCCTGGGGCAGATGTGTGTGAGCTGAGTCCTCAGAGTCCAAAGCGAGTGGGAATTCGCTGCAACACCTCAGGCACAATTAGGGTAACTTAGTTTCAGCAAGTTCTGTGTTTCTAATAATGGAAAAAACCCACACCCAAGCAATTATGATAGGTGCTGCAAAGAAACTCCTCTTCACCTTTCGGATGGAAAGTCACTGACTGTAAATTTCCCCTGTAAAGCTGCGGGGCCTTCTTCCACTCCAACGTCTCTGCTGTCTGACACAACGGGAGCTGCTGTGGCCTCGTGTCCGTGCCTGTGCCTCCTCCTGGCTGAGCAGCTTTGTGGGAGGAGAAGAAGCCCACGGGGCCTTGGGCCATAATAAAGAACTGCGTCCTGTAAAGGAAAAGCACAGATAAGAGCAAGCAGCAGCACGGCCATCGCAGATCTGGGGGTGGTGCTGTGTTTTTCTAAGTCTTGGCTATCCTCGCCACTGGAAGATGATGTCAAAATAACCATTCTGTTATTCCCAAG
>NW_011257945.1:0-514 GCF_000146605.3 Meleagris gallopavo
AAAGCGAGTGGGAATTCGCTGCAACACCTCAGGCACAATTAGGGTAACTTAGTTTCAGCAAGTTCTGTGTTTCTAATAATGGAAAAAACCCACACCCAAGCAATTATGATAGGTGCTGCAAAAGAAACTCCTCTTCACCTTTCGGATGGAAAGTCACTGACTGTAAATTTCCCCTGTAAAGCTGCGGGGCCTTCTTCCACTCCAACGTCTCTGCTGTCTGACACAACGGGAGCTGCTGTGGCCTCGTGCCCGTGCCTGTGCCTCCTCCTGGCTGAGCAGCTTTGTGGGAGGAGAAGAAGCCCACGGGGCCTTGGGCCATAATAAAGAACTGCGTCCTGTAAAGGAAAAGCACAGATAAGAGCAAGCAGCAGCACGGCCATCGCAGATCTGGGGGTGGTGCTGTGTTTTTCTAAGTCTTGGCTATCCTCGCCACTGGAAGATGATGTCAAAATAACCATTCTGTTATTCCCAAGAGGGAACTGGAATGAGAGCTGACAGAGGTGACACCGCAGCC
>NW_011257946.1:0-907 GCF_000146605.3 Meleagris gallopavo
AAAAAAAATCACCCTCTCATATCATAAAAGGAAGCAATTGAGGTGTACGCCAGGCAGCAGCAGAAGTGCCCCAGGACGTCATCCAGCCACAGGGGCAACTCCTTGCTCCAGGCTTCAGAGGGCTACGGTTGTCAGGTGGCGAATCACAAGCATCTTCAGGGCTTGGGGCAAAAAGCTGTGCCCACCAGCAGACAACTGCAGGTCCGCAGACAGTTGAGGTAGAAGCTGAAGTGATGGGCATGCCTGGCCGTATGCCTGGCAATCTGTAGGTCCGCCTCAGCGCACCGTGCTGCTGGTGCAGCTGGCTTCAGCCTATTCGATGCTCAGCAAAGTTCCTCAGGCATCAAGCTCCTCCTGCATCCTCATCTCAGTGGCACAGAACATGTCTTGATGCTATTGAACATATTCCTACCTACCAGAAACAAAAGGCAGCTTCGGAAAAGAGCCTTAGCAATAAATGACAGATTGAAAAAGCCGTGTTCAAAGCAAAACTATTCCTAGGTGTGGATTTGTGTTATAGACACAAAAAAGAAAACTCTTACACGAGGAGCGCTGGTGTTAACAATAGTATCCAATTTATTTAAGTAAGAGAATGGCATATTTGGAAAGAGACAAACAGAGAAGAACACAGCAGCGTATCCTGAGCCTACTCAATGCTCAGGAATGTGTCCGATTCATCAAGCTGCACTCCAAGAGTCATCTTGATGGTGAAGGTGCAGTTGGAGGGGGTGGTCAGCCGGATCTTGCATGAGCGGTGGGAGGGCAGCAGCTCCAGGCGGCAGTCACGCGACTGAGGCAGATGCCTCCAGGCTGCTTTCACTTGGTCCTGGAGCCAGAGCGCGCTTTTCTCCACTTGCAGATAGGAGCCCGTGCAGAAGGTGTCGAGCAAGCTGGGCCCCTGTTTTCT
>NW_011257947.1:0-628 GCF_000146605.3 Meleagris gallopavo
AACAGGCTGAGCAGTGGGCACAAATCCAAGTGCAGGGTCAGTAGCTGGGATGAGGGAACAGCCACCACCAAAACATGCTAGGGGATGAAAGGACTGAGCGTAGTCCTGCTCCATAAGGCCTGGGAGTACTGGTGGGTGGGAGCTGGACACAAGCCAGCAGTGGGCCCTTCCAGCCCAGAAAGCCAACCGTATCCTGGGCTGCATCCAAAGATGCGCAGTCAGCGGGCCAAGGGAGGAGATCCCCATCCCTCTGCTCTGCGCTGGTCAGGCCTCACCTGCAGTGCTGCGTCCAGATGTGGAGTCCTCAGTGCAGGGAGACATGGAGCTGTGCGAGTGCATCCAGAGTACAGCCACAAACACGAACCCAAGGATGGAACCCCTCTCCTGTAAGCAAGGAGAGCTGGGCTGTTCAGCCTCCTGGAGAAGTGAAGGCTCCAAGGGAACCTGGTAACAGCCTTTCAATACCTAAAGGAAAGAACAAGGGAAAATGGAGGTGAAATCTAAGGAAAATGTCTTGTACAGTGAGGGTGCTGAGGCAGTGGCACAGGTTGCCAGAGACATGGTGGATGTGCTGGCCCTTTCGAAGGTGAGCCTGGCTCAGACTCTGAGCAACTTGATCTAGCTGTGG
>NW_011257948.1:0-440 GCF_000146605.3 Meleagris gallopavo
ATAAAATAGGTATTTCTGGTGAAAAACGTAGAGTCTTCGGTGATAAAACTGGAATTTCTGGGGCAGAATATCATATTTTGGGAGAAAGCTACTATTTCTCGGAGAAAACGTCATATTTCTGGTTAGAAAACGGTATTGATGGGAGAAAACGTCCTATTTCTGGTTAGAAAATGGTATTTGTGGGAGGAAACTGCAGTTCCTGGCAAGAAAATGGCATACTTTTCGGGGAGAAAAGCGGCTATTTGCGGTATAAAAATGTCGTATATTTGCGATAAAACTGGCATTTCTTGGAGAAAATATCATATTTTTGGGGAAAAATCTACTATTTCTTGGAAAAGGTGTCATATTTAAGGGAAGAAATCTGGTATTTCTGGAGAAAATGTCATGTTTGGGGATAAAATAGGTATTTCTGGTGAAAAACGTAGAGTCTTCGGTGATAA
>NW_011257949.1:0-362 GCF_000146605.3 Meleagris gallopavo
CCTAGCCAGACTCTGCACCACCAACCACGACCCTCTGCGCTCTGCCAGTCAGCCAGTTCTCAACCCACCTCACTGTTCACTCGTCTATCCCACACTTCCTCAGCTTGTTATAAGGATGTCGTGGAGACAGTATCAAATGCCTTTCTAAAATCAAGGTAGACTACATTTACCGCTCTTCCCCCATCCACCAGCATGTGACAGCATCATAGAAGGTCACCAAGTTGGTCGAGCACGACCTCCCCTTGGTGAACCCATGCTGACTACTCCTGATAACCTCTTCTCCCAGCTGTCTGGAGATGGTATCCAGCACAAGCTGTTCCATCACCTTTCCAGGGACAGAGGTGAGGCTGACAGGCCTATAA
>NW_011257950.1:0-328 GCF_000146605.3 Meleagris gallopavo
CCCGCGTCACACTTTCTATCCTTCCTAAGAGGTGGGCTGTCACCTTTTTTCTCCTCACCAGGGACTTGACCTGACTGCCCCGACTTGTGAAATACCATGGAGAGTGGCTCGGTGACTGCAGCGGTGAATTCCTCGGAACTCTGGGACTCATCTCGTCAGGACCCAAGGACTCCTGGATGTTTGGGTCCTCAGGTGGTCCAGAACCTGATCTCCCATGGCAGTGTGGGATGGGAAGGGGTCTGTGGGACTGAGGAAGCAATGGCAGTCCCCACTCACCAAACCAAAGATGAGGGCTGTGCATCATGAGCAGTTCTCAGACAAGATGGAA
>NW_011257953.1:0-449 GCF_000146605.3 Meleagris gallopavo
AGCCAGGTCCCTGGCAGGTCCCCCCCAACCGGCACGGAGGCGTTGGGCCTGGCAGAGCTACCCGGGCCGGCCTGATTCCGGTCTGAGCCCAGCCTGCGCACGGAGCCTCAAGGCAGACCAACCAGGCTGCCACTTCTGGCACGGTAGCCACGAGGGATCTGCTCTGGCAGGGCTACCGGGCCGGCCAGCCAGCCGGCCTTCGGCCTTTCAGTGCCTTCCCGACCGGCCGGCCGGCTCCTAGCCTGGCAGGGCCCCCGGCCAGCCTGGAGGGCTCTGGAGATGCAGAGCCATGTGGGCCAGCCGGCCGGCCGCCTTTCGCCTGGCAGGGCTCCCCTGAACGGCCAGCCGGCTTTCGGCCTGGCCCAACTGGCCGGCCAGGAGGCTTCGGGCCTTGTAAGGGTTCCCCAGCCAGTCGGCCAGCTTTTCCAAAGACTCAGGATCTCCCTCAA
>NW_011257954.1:0-609 GCF_000146605.3 Meleagris gallopavo
CGCGGGCAGGCAGGGCCCCTCTGCTCCTTGGCCAGGGGGCGAGCTTGGGCTCTGGCTGCCCGCTGGTGCTGCTGGGCCTCTGCAATGCCCTCCACCCCCTCCAGCCCTGACTCCGCCAGGTGCTCACCACTGCTCACGGTTGCTCTCTCCTTCCTCTCCAGTGTGCGTGCTGTGCCGCCGGGCACAGGTCAACCCGGACATCTGCGGGCGGACATTTGCCAACGGTGGGCTCTGTGCCCACGAATTCTGCTTGGTGAGTTCCCTCAAGGGCTAGGGCTCCTGCCAGGGACGTTCCCTTCCTTGCTGGCCTCACGAGATCCCGCTCTTTTCTCTCCTACAGTTCTTTGCCGATGGCCTTTTGGAGTGGAGATGCCCAATGGGGGAATTTTTGGCTTCTCCATTGGTGCCGTCCAGCGCACCATCCAGCTGGCAGACCAGAAGGTGAGGACCTGAACGGAACGGGGAGCTTGGTGCCGGCAGAGGCTCGCACCAAAGTTTTGCCTGGGCTTATGGAAAGCGATCGTGGCCCTTCCAACCGGCTCCGGGACAAAGTCCCACCACAGCAGACGAGCCTCATCTGCCAGGCCGCTCCGCAGAGTGTGAGGCAGC
>NW_011257955.1:0-668 GCF_000146605.3 Meleagris gallopavo
CCTTCAAGAAGGAACAATAGGATATTGTTGCTGTTTCACTATCTCACTCCCCTCTTGAAGAGTTATTTTCAAAGGAGTCACAGTGAGCCCTCCTCGATTTCCCTCTCTTGCCCCGAACTAGTGCATTTATTTCTTCTTCATCTTTCTCAGTTAATAACTTCATTGAAATGGTTATCCCTTTTTCAGGTTTTCAACTGTAACCTTAACTTTGAATTATTTAAAATCTTTTTCCCCAATAAGTTTGTTCCTGCTTTAGGCACATATAATAATTGTCCACTGACTGTTTTAGTTCCCCAGTTTAACTCAGTGGACTCACAAAGTGACCACTTCTACCCCCATTACTCTTATAGTAATAGAGTATTACTAGTCAAATTAAGTCCTGGTACTTTATAATCTAAGTATAATCTGGTCCTGTGTCTACTAAAAATACAACCTCTTCTTTATTAGATCCCACCTCTACGTTTATCAAGGGCTCTTTGTGGGACCACTTTTCAGAGATCCCCTGACTTCTCTATTCATAGTTTTATGATTGTGAATATTTTCTCTTCCCTTTTTGATTCAGGACATTTTCGTTAGAGATGACCCTTTTGCCCACATTTAAAACATTGTATCTGTTCTTGTTGTGGTTGGGAAGGGGGAATTTGCCACTTAATTTCACCCCTGCTATC
>NW_011257956.1:0-429 GCF_000146605.3 Meleagris gallopavo
CCTTCCCTTACTGCTGCTACTAAGATTCTAGCTTGCTTCCTGTGGATCTCTTCTTCTCGTCTTACGTCTTACGAGAGATACCCTCTGTGCTTCCCTCAGTAATTCAGCTAGTCCCTTATCCTGCCAGTCTTCCAACTTTTCTAACTCCCTCCTGACGTCAGTCCAAGATTTGGCCACAAACTGTGTTTTTAGTAGTGCCTGCCCTACGGGAGTAGCAGGATCTACTCCCGGATACAGCTGCAGGCTTTTACGCAGCCTTTCCAGCCATTCAGTCGGGGTTTCATCCTTCTTTTGCTGCTCACTAAAGGCTTTATTCATATTCTGTCCCCGAGGAACGGACTCCCTGATTCCTTGAATGATAATCGTTTGAGGTCTGACATATCAGCTGGGTGCTCTGCATTTTGGTTATTTCCAGGGCGGCTTTTGGAG
>NW_011257957.1:0-315 GCF_000146605.3 Meleagris gallopavo
CCTCAGCTCTGCCTGGGGCAGCTCCGAAGCAGCACCCTCGGCGATCAAAAGGGTCTCTTCCGGGTTTGCGCCCGTTTAAATCTCCCGCCGCTACCCTGGCAACGCCCCCGCCACGTGAGCCGCTCTCGCGAGAGGTGCCGGGCTGCACCGATGCCTCGGGAATCCCTGGATGAGGAAAAACCGAGCGAGTCCCCTATGCACCCCGCGATCAGCCGCCTCAGCTCTGCCTGGGGCAGCTCCGAAGCAGCAACCTCGGCGATCAAAAGGGTCTCTTCCGGGTTTGCGCCCGTTTAAATCTCCCGCCGCTACCCTGGC
>NW_011257958.1:0-517 GCF_000146605.3 Meleagris gallopavo
TGTTCATTGTCTGCAGGCAACCATGAGTGTAAATCACTGCTACTGTTGTGGGACTGGAACAGTGCCATTACTGTAAAGGAAATAGACCCTATCTCAGTTTTCAAAAACATTTGATTAGCTCTTAACCCCACTGTAGCGCTTATTTTATTATTTTATTATTATTTTATTTTATTTTATTTTATTTTATTTTCATCTTCTTTGCATTCATGAGTTGTTTCTCCAGAAGAGAAATTATTTGTGTGCATCAATATGTTCTGTGTTACTGTTTTTAGTGCATCATAGTAAATAAAGCATTGTTTTATCAACCCACTCATCAATAATCAATAATTAACTGCTGGGTGTTAGGTGGAATGTTGTATACAAGCTTGTTCTTCAAAGTGGCAGAATCTGACTCCTTTTTGCTGTAATAAAGTTGCTTCTGTTTTGAGGCACTGTGTTGCTGGGAACTGCTGCTAATTTTTATGGCGTATGTCAGTAGTGGTGACTCAAATTGTACATGTCATTGAGTAGCTCTACT
>NW_011257959.1:0-505 GCF_000146605.3 Meleagris gallopavo
ACCCACCGCCGCGCTCTGCCCTTTATACCCCTCCCGGGTGCCCGTGTCACAAACGTCGCCACGGCGACGCGATGACAGCGTGCCGGTGCTGGCCGCTGCCCATTGTGACGCTGGCACCGGCAGCCTGCTGCCCGGCCCGGCTGGGAGTGCTGAGCCCTCTCTGCTTTCTCTTTTCCTTGCTCTCAATGCAATCTTACTCGTTTGCCTTTAGTGGCCGTCACCCGAATCCATCTTCAAGCAGGTGATGCGGAAACAAGTCCTGTTCCAAAGGGCTCTACCCGTAACGTTGCAGACCCGTTGTCAGAAAGTTGCTTCGTTTTGGCTGGAAGTCGTTGATTCCTTGTTGGGACGCCCAATAAACGACCCGGCATCCATCCTCTGCGTCACTGTTGTGACTCCATGGCTCCCGCCACCCTGCCGGGCAGGGAGTGCTTTGTTTGGGGGGATCCCAGAGATTCGCTTTCCTCGCAGCCTTCCGAGCGGGAGGAGACATCTCACACGGACA
>NW_011257960.1:0-529 GCF_000146605.3 Meleagris gallopavo
GCTCTGCCCTTGAACCCAGGACAGGAATGGCTCGGCGATGTCCCACTCCCTCTCCCAGCCTATGGGTGAGATTTCTCAGTGGAGTGAGGACAGCCCTAACGGGGAGTGGGGTGTGTGAGAGCGGTGGAGACAGCTCCCGATGGGGAAGGGAAGCAGAAATGTGCTCTACGCAGAGCCACAAGCTCATTGGGCTGCCTCACAGCGCTGGAAGGAGGTATTGCACAGCGCACTGCGGTGTGTGGAACCAACAGCTGTGCTTGGAGAAGAGAACAGGTTTGCAAACAGTTTCTGTGGAGCGTGGATGCACGAATCCTGGCCTGTCTGGGCTGGACTGAGTGAAGACTCAGGTGGATAGCACTAGGACAAGGGGAAATGGTTTTAAAACTGAGACAGGGCAGGTTTAGGTTAGATATGAGGGGGGAAGTCGTTTTCGGCTCTGACGGTGGTGGTGCACTGGAACAGGTTGCCCGAAGGGGGTTTGTGGATGCCCTTTCCCTGCAGGCATTCAAGGCCAGGCTGGATGTGGCTC
>NW_011257961.1:0-509 GCF_000146605.3 Meleagris gallopavo
CGGAGAGTGACCCCCAGTAAAGAAGGACCTGCTGTCCTCTACTCAGTACTCGACTGTGGGAAAACAGAGCGAGCTGAAAGATGTTCCCTTGGGCTGTTCCTGTCTGGATCTGGTACCCAGTGGGTATTCTGTTGGTGCTGTCAAGCGCCGGTGTTATTGGTTGGGGTTTTGGAGCACGGGAGGCGAAGTGGAGCGGGTGGTAGATGAGGGCTGCAGGAGTCTGGGCCCTTGGCAGCGTGCCTTTGGTGGGCTGCGTTGGCTCAGAGACGGCAAAAGTCTGCTCTGATGCGGTTTGTCAGCAAGAACAAACTTGGGAGATCATAGATAAGCACTTTGTGTTTGGAGGGCGTTAGAACTTAGATTTTTTTTTTCTTTGTTGTCTTAAACTTTTTTCCCCAAGTCCACTCCCCTGTGATTCCCGTTGGGGAAGCAGTGTGAGGGAGGTGAGCCCAAGCGGAAAGGCAGTGGTGCCTGGAGCTCTCTGTCACATCTGTGCCCATCTCAGCAGC
>NW_011257962.1:0-505 GCF_000146605.3 Meleagris gallopavo
CCGTATCCTGGGCTGCATCCAAAGATGCGCAGTCAGCGGGCCAAGGGAGGAGATCCCCCATCCCTCTGCTCTGCGCTGGTCAGGCCTCACCTGCAGTGCTGCGTCCAGATGTGGAGTCCTCAGTGCAGGGAGACATGGAGCTGTGCGAGTGCATCCAGAGTACAGCCACAAACACGAACCCAAGGATGGAACCCCTCTCCCGTAAGCAAGGAGAGCTGGGCTGTTCAGCCTCCTGGAGAAGTGAAGGCTCCAAGGGAACCTGGTAACAGCCTTTCAATACCTAAAGGAAAGAACATGGGAAAATGGAGGTGAAATCTAAGGAAAATGTCTTGTACAGTGAGGGTGCTGAGGCAGCGGCACAGGTTGCCAGAGACATGGTGGATGTGCTGGCCCTTTCAAGGTGAGCCTGGCTCAGACTCTGAGCAACTTGATCTAGCTGTGGATGGTCAGCATGGGGGATCGGATCACATCGACAAACCTACCTGCATACAAGCAGCGACACCAA
>NW_011257963.1:0-594 GCF_000146605.3 Meleagris gallopavo
AGCTGACAGCCTCCTTTGGACTTGTAAACAAGTTTGTGGTGTCGTCAAGTGAACAACAACCCTCGACGACCCATCACTGAAGATCCACATCTGAAGATCCACATCTGAACCATCTTTTCTATCGCCCGTCTTCCCTTCCCCATCTCCCCACATGACCAGCATTCGTAATAAACTGGACGGGCCAACATCTGCCCTTCGTGTATCAATCTCGCCGTCAGGTGCACATAGAGGAGAACCTCCTCTGGCTCTGATAATAGGGACCAGACAGTGCCATCTCCTTGAAGAAAAGCAGAGGGACGATGGCGACTCTCCCAAGGCCCCTTGGCTCTGGCAGATGGGGTGGCCACATTCCTTGGAGCCCTGGGACCCCCGAGTTCCTCATTTTCCAATGCGGTGCTCTCTTCCGGTCACACAGAGCACACCAAAGCCCACGATTTTGCAGCATGCGAAAGGTGCAGCTCAGTGGAGGCCAGAGAAGAGACTTCTTCCTTCCAGCTCGCTGCTCCTTCAGATCCCTGGTGAGAACAGGAGGGGTTTTTGGCAGGTGCTGGCACAGGTTAGGAGCAAGACAGTGCAGCTGGGCGACTTGTAGGG
>NW_011257964.1:0-403 GCF_000146605.3 Meleagris gallopavo
TCTCCTGGCTGATGTCTGCTGGGGGAAGAGGGGCTCTGCCTGCTGACCGATCCCAGAAGGATCAGCTCTTCTGACTTCCCTCCCATGGTTGCTTCCCTCATCTTCCCCCCTCTCTTCAGCTGTTTTTATACCACGTTTTACCCTACAGGCAGAGCTTGAGTGCCTCTCATCATTGCATACCTTTGTTCTGAGTTGTGTAAAATTGTCCTGCTTTGTTTCAAAAGCCTAGGCTAAAAACTCCAGAGTGCATGTGCTCACTGAAGGGTTGTAGCACCTCGGAAGTGGATAACTTTTGGCTTGGAGGTTATTTTTTAGTCTATAATGAGTGTTCTTAGTTTCATAATGAGCAAATACTGTTACAAAGTGTTACACAAAATGAAGGAGAAAGCTCTAAAGCAGGCAG
>NW_011257965.1:0-534 GCF_000146605.3 Meleagris gallopavo
CCTGTCAGCTTCAGTATTGAAGCGATCTCATCAACTTCCAATTCCGTATTTCAAGCACTTTAAAGAAAAAAGACACTAAAGCTGGCAAACACGTGATGGCTTCAGTTAACAAACACCAAGCTAAATGGCACTTAAGGCAACGAGCACCTTAAGTTACTGCACCTCTTGTAGTTTATCCAGAGAGGCTTCTAGCTCCTTTAGAGCTTCTTCTCATTCCTGGAGCTGAAAAAAGAAAAAAAATACAAAGGAAAAATGTTGAAATGGCTCCAAAACCTGTTCAATTTTCACTTAATCCTGATTTTGCCCTGCAGATGGGGTTTTGTTTTTATTTATGGTGTTACGCCACAGGTGACTAAAGTGACTGATACAGCTTTGAAGTAGTATCATCCCATAAAATATACCCTTTTTCTTTGAAATCTCTCTCTGAAACCAATTAATTCATACATATATTGTAGGAGGAATTGTACTAGCCAAAGCCGATTCTAGGTTTTTTTGGATACAGCTGTAACTCCTTTCTCTCCCTGAGAAACATAA
>NW_011257966.1:0-466 GCF_000146605.3 Meleagris gallopavo
TTTGCTACTTTCCTCCCTGCCCCAGTTGGAGGAAAGTCATCATCTCCACTTGACAGGCTGGAGCAGTAGCAAGTTGCACCTGTGAGTAAAAACAAGTCCCTTTTAATCCCCAGAGGGAAGAAAACCGCCCAAACAAAAAGGCTGCAGCGGGGCTCTCTCTGGACCCCTGTTGTCTCAGCACAGCTCACAGTCACTTACAGTGCACACAGCACCTACAAAAGCACCACGCTGCTACAAGGAAGGAAAACAAACCCACGACGCTCTGCAGGGCTCCGAGCTCTCAGTGGGTGACGCCTGCTCCGTGTACACAGCGTGCACACAAACTGCACCTCATCTCTTCCCATTTATTCCCCCCACCATTTCTGCAGGCATTTAGAGGCACTAAAACGTCTCTGAGTGGAAGGCTCGTGGACAAGACTGCATGCACAGGACATTTCTCACTTTCTTTGGTGCGAGAGCACTGCTT
>NW_011257967.1:0-534 GCF_000146605.3 Meleagris gallopavo
AACCAACAAAAGGACAGCCTGTCCAAAGACCTCTCCTCACACACGTGCCCAAAAGCCCAGAACCACTATTCCGTCTGCCAGGCTTACTCACAGAACACCAGGCTTCTCTCCACCGGGCATCACATGGACACAAACAGGCTGCTGGGGCGGGGAAGGCAATTTTCACCTGAGCATCTCACCACAGACGTTCCCTCCGCTCTGCTCTCCTGCAAAGACACGAGGAGAAAAGCCTCAGCTCCTCCGAGCAACAACTGGAAACAACTCCAGAAAATTCTCCACTCAAAACCAGTTCCTGCAGACACACAAAGGAGTCCTTCCAAGTTCACGTGTGCTTACGCTGTGGCCTTCGCAGGAACACGCTGCCTTTGTGCTGCTGGCTCCTGACGGCTCTTCTTCATCACCTTCTGGGCACAGCACAACAGCTTTTCTGGTACAAATCTGGCCCTACATACCTTCCTCCACCCCAAAATGAAGTCTGACGTAGAGCTGTGGCGCACAGATTGGATGCTGACAAGAGCACTCAAGGAGCAGAAG
>NW_011257968.1:0-530 GCF_000146605.3 Meleagris gallopavo
AGGCGTTTGTGCAGTGCTTGCTGCATTTGCAGCTCCTTCTGGGTTTCCCAGGTGGGTCCACGCCTCGTGGCATCCTTGCCTCTTGCCTTGTGCTGGCCGGTCGGCTTTTCCTCTGCTGGCTGGGTGGATCCATGCCCGGTAGCTACCCTTCCGTCCTCCTTGGCATGACTGGCAGTGCTTTGCCTTCCTCCAGAGAGGTGTTTTGTTCCAGCTGGCAGGGACAGCCTCCTTCTGGGCTGGCGACCCTGAAGGTGCGTGTGTGGTGGAGGCAGCAGCATGCCCAGTAGCTACCCTTTCCTCCTCCCGGGCACGGATGCCAAGATGTTGGCCTCCTGCAGACTCGGTGGTCATCGGTGCTTCGCCATGACCGTGTATTCTTTGCTTTTTCATGTTGCTGCAGAGGCTGCTGCTGCTGCATGGGTTGATGTTGGTTTCCTCGGTTGGTTTTCCGTGTTGTTTTTCTGTGGTTTCTGCCTTAGTTTCCTGCTCCTTCTGCATTGCAATGCATTGGGCTATTTTCAGTGGTGTTG
>NW_011257969.1:0-425 GCF_000146605.3 Meleagris gallopavo
CCTTGCGAGACCTGAATGAAAGACCCCGAGATGGTAGACCCAGTGCCCTGAGAATGTTGCAGACGACGTGGGCTACCCCGCTTAGGATCCAAATGACGGGCACTGATCATCAGGTAAGACCCCTGATTGGTAAAGAAAATAATCTTCTGCTCCCTGCCCCCTGAGAAGTTAGAGCCTGGCACCCACAGAATAAAATGGCCATGGAAGGTGCAGGTAGGACCCAAGTGGTGTGGCCTACTTGCACCTTGGGGGAGATTGTTGGAGGTGGGAGGCTCAGGAGTCCCTCCAGTAATAGGTACGTGGCCTACTGGCGCGGTGGTCAACACTCCGATTTTCATTGCTAAAGGGACTCCCATCATGTCCCTATGGCAGATCAGGACACCTCCTTTGCTGCCTGATATTATGATGCAGCCGCAACCATCCGG
>NW_011257970.1:0-472 GCF_000146605.3 Meleagris gallopavo
TTTTGGGGCAGACTTCCTCAAAATATAATAAATACTAATAATAAGTGAAATGGTGAGCAGTACATTCACAGAGATGAATAACGTGATCAGGTGAGCATTGAAAATCTGCATAAAGAATTCAAAGGAGAGGCTGGAAACCTGCTTAAGAATCCCCAACCTGTAAAATTAGCAGCTCCCTCTGGAATGGTATGCCACACAATATGCAGATGCCACATAGTTATTTCCATCCATGTTATCAATTGACTATATATACCTATTGCTCCATAGAGCAAAGTGGTGAACTTAATTAAGGCCCAGTATGTTTTTAGCATTAAGAAAGAAGAGACAGTGGCATGTAGCCCCTTAAAAGGCAGTTTCAGTAGAGAAAGCTTTTTTTTTTTTCTTTACTAGAAACAAGATAGCAAGGCTACAAAGTTTACAAATATCCTAGAGTATTGGCAGTCCGCTGGACTTCTCAAGGTCACGCTTTCAG
>NW_011257971.1:0-636 GCF_000146605.3 Meleagris gallopavo
CTCCATTGTGGAGCTGCTCTCTCTCTTTTTTAGCAGGGAACCCTGAGTGTACTTAAGGGCTGGTAGGTATTTGGACCTGGAAGCTGCTTCCTTCACTTGAGAGTGTGGGGGAGTATTGGTCCTTGGAATGGGGTAAGTGGTTTCTTTTTTTCTTTCAGGGCTGTGATTTTCTCTTTTTGGGGGATCCCAAGTGCGCTGAAGGGCTGCTAGGTGTAAGAGCAGCATGTGAATCTGAAGTCTGCTTCCTTTGGGGTGTGGGGTGAGCCCTTAGAATGGCGTGAGTGATTCCTGCTTGATTTCAGAGCTGTGAGCTCTGCTTTTCTGGAGGATCTCAAGCTGGATGGCTGTAATTAATAGGGCTATGTGCTAATTGCATCCATGCGGTGGGTGTTTTTTAAGGGCATTGTGTGCATCCTCGTTGTGTTTTAAATTATGTTCTGCGTCTCGTCTGATTTCATTTTGCAGCCTGATGGAGTTGAAGGATTGCCTGGGCTCCTCCAGTCAGTGGTGTGAGATCTGTCCAGCAGGTAATGACATCATGCACCCCATGTTGGTGCGCTGCTTGTACGCAGGTAGGTTTGCGATGTGATCCGACTCCCCCATGCTGACCATCCACAGCTAGATCAAGTTGCTCAG
>NW_011257972.1:0-520 GCF_000146605.3 Meleagris gallopavo
ATGGGCCCATGAGACCTCAGGCCATCAAGGGAGAGATGCGACATATAAGTGGGCTAGAGACCGAGGGGTGGATTTAACTATGGATGCTATTGCGCAAATCATTCACGACTGTGACACGTGTGCCACAATTAAACAAGCCAAGAGAATGAAACCTCTCTGGGAGGAAGGGCGATGGCAAAGTACAAATATGGGGAGGCATGGCAGGTTGATTATATCACCTTGCCACGATCTCGTAATGGTAAGCGTTATGTGCTCACCATGGTGGAGGCAACAACTGGGTGGCTTGAACCTATGCAGTACCCCACGCTACCGCCCGAAATACCATACTAGGTCTTGAGACACAAGTCCTGTGGCGACATGGTACCCCAGAAGAATTGAGTCAGATAATGGGACTCATTTTAAAAATCTACTTGTAGGTACCTGGGCTAAAGGTCATGGTATTGAGTGGATTTACCATATTCCCTACCATGCACCGGCCTTCAGGTAAGATTGAACGATACAATGGGTTGTTAAAAACTAT
>NW_011257973.1:0-424 GCF_000146605.3 Meleagris gallopavo
TTCCCCTTCATCAGGGACATCAACAGTGGGGTTGAGTGCACCCTAAGGACACCAAGCTGTGGGCTGCAGTGACACAGCAGAGGGACGGGATGCCATCCACAGAGACCTCAACAGGCTGAGCAGTGGGCACAAATCCAAGTGCAGGGTCAGTAGCTGGGATGAGGAACACCCACACAAAACATGCTAGGGGATGAAAGGACTGAGCGTAGTCCTGCTCCATAAGGCCTGGGAGTACGTGGGTGGGTGGGAGCTGGACACAAGCCAGCAATGGGCCCTTCCAGCCCAGAAAGCCAACCGTATCCTGGGCTGCATCCAAAAGATGCGCAGTCAGCGGGCGAAGGGGAGGAGATCCCCCATCCCCTCTGCTCTGCGCTGGTCAGGCCTCACCTGCAGTGCTGCGTCCAGATGTGGAGTCCTCAGTGCA
>NW_011257974.1:0-556 GCF_000146605.3 Meleagris gallopavo
GGCAGTGACACAGCAGAGGGACGGGATGCCATCCACAGAGACCTCAACAGGCTGAGCAGTGGGCACAAATCCAAGTGCAGGGTCAGTAGCTGGGATGAGGAACACCCACACCAAACATGCTAGGGGATGAAAGGACTGAGCGTAGTCCTGCTCCATAAGGCCTGGGAGTACTGGTGGGTGGGAGCTGGACACAAGCCAGCAATGGGCCCTTCCAGCCCAGAAAGCCAACCGTATCCTGGGCTGCATCCAAAGATGCGCAGTCAGCGGGCCAAGGGAGGAGATCCCCATCCCTCTGCTCTGCGCTGGTCAGGCCTCACCTGCAGTGCTGCGTCCAGATGTGGAGTCCTCAGTGCAGGGAGACATGGAGCTGTGCGAGTGCATCCAGAGTACAGCCACAAACACGAACCCAAGGATGGAACCCCTCTCCTGTAAGCAAGGAGAGCTGGGCTGTTCAGCCTCCTGGAGAAGTGAAGGCTCCAAGGGAACCTGGTAACAGCCTTTCAATACCTAAAGGAAAGAACAAGGGAAAATGGAGGTGAAATCTAAGGAAAATGTC
>NW_011257975.1:0-426 GCF_000146605.3 Meleagris gallopavo
CAGCACTGCCCTGTTTCCCTTGAACTGAGAAAGGACCATTTCCTGTGGTGTGAGCCCTCTCACAGGGTGGGACATGGGAAGTGTACAGGATGGAGAGCAGAGCCCGCAGTGAATTATGAACAAGAGGAGGGCTTGGCCTGAAAGTTTGCCCCTGTATTCTGGCAGAGGGCAAGAGAGAAGAGGATGTCAGGAATGGCAATTGAGCCCACGACTCCCAGGGATGTAGCCTCTCAGGCTTGGTCTGCAGGGCTGCCCTGTGTCTGCTTCCTGGTTGGACAAGCGTGCTCCCTTTTTGCTCTGCCTGGGGCTGAGCAGGCTGGCTGGGGAGGACTCTGCTCCACAACCCCCTTGGGCCAGGTGCTAGTCCAAGCATCTGCTCCACGCAGGGCTCCGCACAAAGGGAGGGCAGAGTGCTCAGTGCCTGAC
>NW_011257976.1:0-552 GCF_000146605.3 Meleagris gallopavo
TGAGTGCTTCAGCTCTTGTTGGGAAATATCTTAAGGGCCAACAACTGCCCGTTACGTCCTTGTTTTCCAGGGCTGGCCTTGTTACAGCCAGGCCTCTGTCTGCAGGTCTGGGAGGTGTCCCATGGGGCCAGGTGGGGCAGCAATGCTGAGCAGAGGTGAAGGTACTGTCTCAAATCCCCAGGTCAGCTGGTCTTTTGGGGGGAAGCTGGGCTGGTTTGGAGCAGGACACTCAGCCTGCAGGAGGTGCAAGGCACCCACAGGCCTGGCAGAATAAAAGTTTGTCTTGGTTAGGAACCAAACCGTGGTTAATTGCTTGGAAGGCAGCTATGCTCACCACCACACCACCAACGCACCTGCCTTCTGCCCTCTGGTGGGGCTTGTTGTGGAATATCTGGCAAGGATGGGAAAGTTCTGACATCAAATGGCTGTTGCGCAGTAACAGAGGTAGTGGCTGAGGCTGGAGACTGCTAACCTTTGGATCTTGGCCTGGGAACCTATGCTGGGAATCAGGGCAACCTTGAGAAGTGCAGCTGGCATCCTTGAAAAACGCAC
>NW_011257977.1:0-592 GCF_000146605.3 Meleagris gallopavo
GTGGCCAACACTCCGATCTTCACTGCTAAAGGGACTCCCATCGTGTCCCTATGGCAGATCAGGACACCCCCTTTGGTGCCTGATATTATGATGCAGCCGCAAACATCCAGCCAGAAAGTGTGGTACAGGCGGCCAGGACGTGCCCCTGTACAAGCGGAAGTGTTGACCCAGGATAGAAACACGGCCTGTATGTTGCCCTGGAGGGCAGACCTTCCCCTCTTGGTACCTCTGAAACATCTGTATTTCTCCCCGTGAGTCTTTGAGCCTTCAGGATCACCGGAAGGAATGAAATGTCATCAAAACGTTCCAGTGTTACTGTCAGATCATGTGTAACACCCGGTGATGGTCTGCATGGGACTGATGGAACATAGGACGGACCTGCACCTCACGACCGTATGCCTCCAGTAACATCATCGAGCGCTGGCCCGTAGAAGGAAGTCAACTTTCACCCATCGTCACTCATCTTGAAACTTACCAACGTGTGGCGATGAAATTGTATAAGCGTCGCGGTGTGTTGGATCTGTGTATTAGGGAAAGCTCACCCTTTAGTCAACCTAACCATTGGCTCACGCCGTGAAGGGGTGGAGTGTAT
>NW_011257978.1:0-352 GCF_000146605.3 Meleagris gallopavo
GCATCACAAACACTCCTTTCATCCTGTCCAATAAAACAGCCAACAATGACGGGCCCGCTCTCCTGCCCTCTTACCTCAGCCTCTGCACACCATCCTACTCTCCTGAGCATTAGGCTGGCACAGGGGATGCAGCTCTTTCTAGGCTCTCCCGATGCAGCCCATGGCACCAGATGGATCTGTAAGCATTCTGCCTTCTGTGACATGCCCATGCCGTCACAATGCCAGTTCCCTGTACCACCTGCCCATCATGCAACAATCCTACTGTTCTTTTGTCTAAATATCTCTGCACGGATGTCCATGTACAAAAATGGAACATCTCTCCAGCTGTGCAGCAGAGGACACGAGCTTCCAT
>NW_011257979.1:0-514 GCF_000146605.3 Meleagris gallopavo
GGGGGGTGGGCTTCAACGGGCGGTGTTTGCCCCCATTTGGCCACCAGTTGGCCACCAGTTGGCCACCAGTTCAACCCATTGGCCACCAGTTGGCCACCAGTTCAACCCATTGGCCACCAGTCGCTCCCATCGGCCCTTTGGGAAGCCAAGTGGTGGGCGGAGCTAAGAGAGCAGGCGTGGCCATACGACCGGAAGTGGGCGTTTCCCCGCAAAGCCCCGCCCCTCCACTTCCGGCAGCTCTCCCATTACCGTTGCTCCGCCCCCATCACCGCCATGGCGCCGAGGCCACACCCCTCACCCAACGCCGCACCTGGATTGGCTGTGGGTGACGAAGGGGTGCGGGTCTACATCCTGCGCTGGGACACGCCTCTTGCCTGAAGCCACGCCCCTCGGATCCAAGCCACGCCCTTCCTCTGTCCCCATCGGTGTCCAATAAATCCTTGGCTCCGCCTCCTTGTCGTGACGTCATTGGAATCAGCCCATAACCTCGCCCCGTAACCTCACATCCCACCCA
>NW_011257980.1:0-533 GCF_000146605.3 Meleagris gallopavo
CTCCCCCATATCAGAAGATTCCAGGTGCAGAGGAAAAAGCATCACCAAGGAGGGACCTCCAGAAGGAGATCCTTCCCCAGCTGCAGTCAGCCCTTGCATGAGCTCTGAGAGAGGTGCAGCCAGGCTCCAGCCCTTCCGTCACACAGCTGAATTGCCTTCACCTGTGCTCCCAGGGCTGAGCAGCTCCTTTCTGCAGGTGCTCCACCAGTGCTTCAGGCTGGGACTCAACAGATCCCATGCATATGTGAAAGATTTTTTGTTTTTGTTTTTTCTTTTTTCTAGGGAGATTGAAAAAGCCAAGAGGTTCTCTGCCCTTGCTCCTGCCCTTTGTTCCTGCCTCCACCTGCCACCAGCGTGCAGCCAGGAGAGGAGGGGGCGCTCAGGAGCACGATGGGGAGCCCTTCGTATCTGTTGAGTCTCCTGACCTTCCAGCTCTGCAGAGACATCTCGTGTCTCAGTGACAGTCTGCAGCCCCCACACGCCCCCCCGGACCCGGCCCCAAAACGGCCCCGCTGCCTCTCTCTCCCCCACGC
>NW_011257981.1:0-338 GCF_000146605.3 Meleagris gallopavo
CGGTGCTCCCAAGTGCCGTAACAACTGCACGGAGAGATGTGTTGGTCTCGGTGGAAACAGCAAGGAACTGGAATGTGCATTTCCCGGCATGCCCCGGAACCTCACTTTGCTGACTGGTCATTGTCTGCCCAGCAGGTAAGGGCGATGCACACCCGCCAGCGTTTACCCATTCCAGAGCCCGGCACAATAGGGTTCCCCCAGAGCTCTGAATTGCGCTTCATGGTGCCCAGAAGGCTGCCTTATCCTCTTTGTTCTGTGTCTTGCTTGTCTCTGGTCTTGCACTGTTTTCACTATTACATTCTCTTGTCCTCCGATTTTTGTGTTCCTTGCCCCATTCT
>NW_011257982.1:0-454 GCF_000146605.3 Meleagris gallopavo
CCTCAACCTTGGACCTGAGAGATCTGCAGTCAAGATCTGTGTGATTGACTGCTGTTCAGACTGGGCCCTTCCTCACCATCCCGCCATCCTGGGATGAGACACACTGCCCACATGGGACTTGGGCCTCACGGCATCCTTGCACCCCATGCAGAGTCTGGCAGCTGCTGTCCCCTGCTCTTTCATTTGACATCACACAAACCTCCATCCCACTGCCCCAGGAAGGGCCCTGAGCCAGCAGGGAGGGACACGATCTCCCTGCCAAGGCTCTGGGCATCAGGCTTTGGCCTTCCTGCTTCACAAGACAAAGGAGGCTTTTCTCCGCATCACAGCCACCATCCCAGGGCCTTGGTCTGCCTGTAATCAGGGCTTCCAATTATCTGCTCTAACAAGTCCCTAGGGAAGCTTGCTTATGAACGGCCCTCAGTGGAGCCCATTAATACTCCAAGAAACTTCA
>NW_011257983.1:0-348 GCF_000146605.3 Meleagris gallopavo
AAGCAAAGATGAGGGCTGTGCATAATGAGCAGTTCTCAGACAAGATGGAAGCCAAAATGTTGTTGGGTACCTGAGCCTTCTCTGGTGGTAAGCAACATGGTGCACAGAGTGCAGCCATGTGCTCCGAGCAAGGAGCACAGGTTTGTGCAAAGAGGCCCGGATGCAGGGCAGTGCCTTCATGACTGTATTGTGTCCAACAGGTGGCAGCAGAGCTGCGGTGCTCCCAAGTGCCGTAACAACTGCACGGAGAGATGTGTTGGTCTCGGTGGAAACAGCAAGGAAGTGGAATGTGCATTTCCCGGCATGCCCCGGAACTCACTTTGCTGACTGGTCATTGTCTGCCCAGCA
>NW_011257984.1:0-500 GCF_000146605.3 Meleagris gallopavo
CTTTGCGCCTCCGCCGCTGTTTCTGGAGCGACGAATGACTTCGGGTGCGCTGAGAAGCATCTCTTGCGCGCAAACTCCTCCTTTTCAGAAGGACGGAGAACATCGGCTGGAGCAGCACGGCCGCGGCGGTGCCCACGAAGCGCTGCGCCAGCGCTGAGGCGGCAGAACGGCAGCACAGCCTTCCGTTCCCGGCTGCGAGCCCACGTGGGCACGAGATGCGGATCTCCCTGTGGCTCTGAAGGCTCGTTTCCCCGCATCCCCTCGTGTCCCGTGACGGGGAGAGTTGTTTCGTGGTCTTTCTTGAAACGTACGATGTCAGGAGGCTCGGACCCAGCTCCGGGAGCTCCGCACGGGGACAGCCAGGGACGTGGGAAACGGCCCTTGGGGATTCCAGCTGCGGGGCAGCAGCTCAGCACAGCGCCGCTGATGATTTGAGCAAAAGCGAGAAGCAAAGGCGCACTTTGCCTGACTCTGCCGGGCTCCAGCACGGCTCGATCCAT
>NW_011257985.1:0-422 GCF_000146605.3 Meleagris gallopavo
TTGTATTTTGTTCTGAACTAAGTTGCTTCACAGCTAAGCCTCATTCTGGAATTTTGAGTTCCTAGAAGTACTGGGAAGAGCAGCTTTCAGCAACTTCCTGGTAGTGAAGCAGCTTTGCAATAACACACTAGTCATTTCAGAGCTCCTAGCAACCTGTTGTTTAGCAGTTTCATGTGGTTAGTTCTTGCCGTATCAAACATGTAGGCTATGGGTCTAATTAAATGTCTACTGTTTTTGTAGTATTTTTTGCCTTTTTCTCTCATTAAGGACTTGTTAACTTTACCACCCCAAAACAAACTGAAATTGCAAAAACATCTCCTTTATCTAAAGCTTTTTGGTTTTGTTTGTTTACTTTTATTTTTTATTTTATTTTTATACTCTTCTCATGGCTCCTCTATTCTTTCAGTACTTGAATGCTTAGA
>NW_011257986.1:0-506 GCF_000146605.3 Meleagris gallopavo
CCCACTTCCGTCACGCTCTCTCTGAGACCACTGCATCGGTCGCTCCTCGAACTTGCAAATGCCTTATTAGAGAGGGTTTTCCCTTCCACTCTTTTCCTGTCTGAATGCAGATGTGTAGCAGTGGAAACCTCACTCTAATGAATTGTGGCTCGAAATAAAGGCAGAGACATAGTATTCAGAGGTAGGCGTAGTGCATTCTGCATGTAGCCAAGGCGAAGTGCAAACCGCTCCTTTCCGATGTGCGCACAGGAGCCCGCTCACTCGTCGGAGAAAAGCAGCCGGCTGAAGTGGCCCGTTCTCGGCAAGCGAGAAACACTGCTGACCGCTGCTGACGGCTGAAAGCGGTGTTCGGGGAGAAGCGCGATTTCTCGGCCAGCTACGGCAAAGTCTCCGGAGCGGTTCAGCGCGAATGCCGCTTTCTACGCGTGAGAGCGAAGGAGTGCGAGTCCGATGCCTCCTGCACTACCTGCGAGTGGGGTTTTTTTCTCCAAAGTCCTGAAAGGATC
>NW_011257987.1:0-488 GCF_000146605.3 Meleagris gallopavo
TGGAAATTGGAACTTGTTACATTGCAACACGGTCTGTAATTTCTGTCCCAGCATTCTGTAACTTGGACTATTTTTTTTTTCTGTGGGCAAGGAGAAAGTGCGTCGAGTCCAAATCTGTTTGTAACTACCTAGGATTAATTAGCTCAGCAATAAGGGCGTTGTGGGGGTTAATGTTGCTGCTGTTCTGGAGTAATTCAGTCTTCACGTTTTGCTCAGTTTCTGTCCAAAGCTGAGATGACAACTGTGTCATCAGACGATCCACCATCTGATGATGTTATTACTGCTGATGAGCTAACAGCTACCCCAGAGCAGAGATCTTGCTGGCTTTCTCAAGCTGCCTTCAACATCCTTCTGTGATAAGAATAAGCCTGGATATGTACCTGAAGAGGATGATGGTAAGGAGAGTCCAAGCTGATTTTTGTGTTGCTTTTTTTGTGGAGAAAGGGTGTCATGCCATCAGAACCAACGGACGCCGATATAGTTCAGAC
>NW_011257988.1:0-378 GCF_000146605.3 Meleagris gallopavo
TTGTAAGCCTTTACTCAACACCCCCACAATGAAAAGTGGGTTCACTGCTGGTGTCTATTAAAACAGGGGTTAATGAATTGAAACTGACAAGAAGAAGGAGGAAAAAGGAAAGAAAAAAAGAAAAAGGCACTACCCAGACTGAGCAGTGCTCAAAGTTTACAAATATCCCAGAACACTGGCAGCACGCCTAGTCTTTCAAGGTCAAGTTTTCCAGCACAGAAACCTAAACTACTGATAATGCTCCCTAACGAAGCTCTCTAAGAGCAGAGAGAGATTCGTTCTAAAAGCTAAGAAATAGAACTATTGCCCGCATTCTCCACCAAAATCTGTCACGGAGTTAACGAGATCAATCTACACCCGTGACAGGGGGGCGGTAGG
>NW_011257989.1:0-346 GCF_000146605.3 Meleagris gallopavo
ATTAAAACAGGGGTTAATGAATTGAAACTGACAAGAAGAAAGGAGGAAAAAAGGGAAAAAAAAAGAAAAAGGCACTACCCAGACTGAGCAGTGCTCAAAGTTTACAAATATCCCAGAACACTGGCAGCACGCCTAGTCTTTCAAGGTCAAGTTTTCCAGCACAGAAACCTAAACTACTGATAATGCTCCCTAACGAAGCTCTCTAAGAGCAGAGAGAGATTCGTTCTAAAAGCTAAGAAATAGAACTATTGCCCGCATTCTCCACCAAAATCTGTCACGGAGTTAACGAGATCAATCTACACCCGTGACAGGGGGGCGTAGACCCCTGCCCTCCCTTCCCAGCCCA
>NW_011257990.1:0-490 GCF_000146605.3 Meleagris gallopavo
TTTGAATCACAGAATCACAGAATGGCCTGGTGAAAGGACCACAATGCTCTTTCAGTTCCAAGCTCCTGCTATGTGCAGGGTCACCAACCAGCAGACCAGGCTGCCCAGAGCCACATCCAGCCTGGCCTTGAATGCCTGCAGGGACGGGGCATCCACAGCCTCCTTGGGCAACCTGTTCCAGTGCCTCACCACCCTCTGGGTAGAAAAACTTCCTCCTAATATCCAACCTAAACCTCCCTGGTCTCAGTTTGTGGAAAGTGAAAAGTGTTGTTTCTGCATTGATCACTGAAAAGGGGCAACTGATCTAAAGAATTAAGCTGTTACATATCTTTAGAATTAGCTGATGTGGAATGTAAGAATAGCATACACTTATTAGTAGCATATTTTAGGAACATAGTTACCAGATTACCTAAGAAATACTTTCTCACGAAGCTGCAATAGAATTTAAGTGTTCTAAACAATGTGGGTACGGTGTTCTGAACTAGGAAAC
>NW_011257991.1:0-535 GCF_000146605.3 Meleagris gallopavo
TGGCCTCGTGTCCGTGCCTGTGCCTCCTCCAGTGCGAGCAGCTTTGTGGGAGGAGAAGAAGCCCACGGGGCCTTGGGCCATAATAAAGAACTGCGTCCTGTAAAGGAAAAGCACAGATAAGAGCAAGCAGCAGCACGGCCATCGCAGATCTGGGGGAGGTGCTGTATTTTGCTAAGTCTTGGCTATCCTAGCCACTGGAAGATGATGTCAAAATAACCATTCTGTTTGACAGATTCACCCTTTGGATCTCTAATAAAAAAACCCAACTTAAACAGAATGAAGACCAGAAAAGGTGTGCAGATGTATGTGTACGTGGCAGGCCATGCCAAGAGGCCCAGGGAAGAGGTAAATGAAAGACATTGCCTTGTACTCACTGAGCACTTCTCATACGGTCAGCAGAGGGTTTGGGAGCTCCCTGAAGTTCATTTTGCAGAGGGAGCTCACGCTGCAAATGTCACAGCCATAGCTGTCCTGGGCTAGGTCAGGAATCTGCTCGGAGTCGAATCCACGGCTGGAGAGAAGGACACAACAATGG
>NW_011257992.1:0-443 GCF_000146605.3 Meleagris gallopavo
GTGCAGCACTGCGTCCAGGCCTGGGGCTCCAGCACAGGAATGATGTGGAGCTTTTGGAGCAGGTCCAGAGAAGGGCCACGAAGATGATCAGAGGGCTGGAGCACCTCTCTTAGAAAGAAATGTTGACGGAACTGGGATTGTTTGTGTGGGAGAAGAGAAAGCTCTGGAGATAGCTCATGACAGCCTTCCCAGACTCAAAGGGAGCGCATAAGCAGGAGGGGGCAACGGCTGTTTAGGAGGGTGGATAGCGATAGGACAAGGGGAAATGGTTTTCAAGTGAGACAGGGGAGGTTTAGGTTGGTTATTAGGAGGCAGCTTTTCACGCACAGGGTGGTGACGCACCTGGAACTGTGTGCTTGAGAGTCACTTGCAGGATGATCTGCTCCATGATCCGTGACCAGCACAGAGGTGAGACTGACATGCTGGTAGTTCCCCGCGTCACA
>NW_011257993.1:0-407 GCF_000146605.3 Meleagris gallopavo
TAACCTAAAGGAAAGAACAAGGGAAAATGGAGGTGAAATCTAAGGACAATGTCTTGTACAGTGAGGGTGCTGAGGCAGTGGCACAGGTTGCCAGAGACATGGTGGATGTGCTGGCCCTTTCAAGGTGAGCCTGGCTCAGACTCTGAGCAACTTGATCTAGCTGTGCATGGTCAGCATGGGGCAGTCGGATCACATCGCAAACCTACCTGCATACAAGCAGCGCACCAACATGGGGTGCATGATGTTCATTACCTGCTGGACAGATCTCACACCACTGACGGGAGGAGCCCAGGCAATCCTTCAACTCCATCAGGCTGCAAAATGAAATCAGAAGAGACGCAGAACAGAATTTAAAACACAACGAGGATGCACACAATGCCCTTAAAAACACCCACCGCATGGACTGC
>NW_011257994.1:0-451 GCF_000146605.3 Meleagris gallopavo
CTGCTAGGCACTCCTCAACAGGACATTTCTCCCATCTACACCCCGTTTTCTCCCCAAAGGACCCCTTTTCACACCAAAATACCACACTTGCCCCTCCAAGAGAAGTCAGTCTTCCCACAATTGTCCACTTTTCTCCCACGTACTTGTCATTTTCTCCCAGAAATACCACATTTCACTTGGAAATTGGGCCTGTGCTTCCAAAAAGATGGTATTTTCTCCCAGGCATACCTGTTTCTTCAAACTACCGCACGTTTTCTCCCAAAAAGACTAGATGACAAGACCAAATAGGACACTTGCAACCAAGAATAGGACATCTTCTCCCACTAATACCACTTGTCTCCCAAGGATAGGACATTTTCCCTAAATGCTATGGCAGTTCTGCTAAGAAATACTCCTTTCCTTCCCTAAATGGGACATATGCACCCACAAAGACCACGACTCCGAGAAATTC
>NW_011257995.1:0-595 GCF_000146605.3 Meleagris gallopavo
AGCGCTGGGTGATGCTGACTGACGCCATCCCTTGTGAGCGTGCTCTATAGAAAGCTGCCCTCGTGTGGGAGCGAGGAACGAAACGCGGTGATTCAATACTGCCGGGTTGTTACGGGGTTCCTGCAGTCTGGGATTCTAGTCTGAGGACTGCATGAGGACGCTACGAGGATAGCAGCTCCTGTGAGTGTAAGTTCTGTTATGTCAGATTCGGTGATTGGTTCCCAGTTCCAGATTCTTTGATTCTGTGATGATTCTGGGCTTCAAATGTGTGGTGGTGACTCTGATTCCTCACTAAGAGTACAGACCCCCAGACTTGTAGCTACGCAATACGATGCATTTCCACATCCACCCCTGTGCACAGTGTGTGGCATAGTTCTGAGTGCCTGACAAACCCAAGCAAAATCAATTTCTGTAGCTTATTTAAAATATATATTTATATATATTTGCTTTAGTTTCTGCTCCCCGTTCCATTTATTTACGTTCTCCCTTGCTTCATATGTAACTTCCAACCTTGGCATTTTGCAGATAATACCTTTTCCCCCTCTCATCCTTCGATGGCTCCTGATGGTCCCTTGTTTCTCAGTTATAATGGGCT
>NW_011257996.1:0-338 GCF_000146605.3 Meleagris gallopavo
CAAGGTAGATTACATCTACCGCTCTTCCCCCATCCACCCAGCATGTGACAGCATCATAGAAGGCCACCAAGTTGGTCGAAGCACGACCTCCTCTTGGTGAACCCATGCTGACTACTCCTGATAACCTCCTTTTCTCCCAGTTGTCTGGAGATGGTATCCAGCACAAGCTGTTCCATCACCTTTCCAGGGACCAGAGGTGAGGCTGACAGGCCTATAATTACCCAGATCTTCCTTCTTGCCCCTTTTTTGAAGTACCGGAGTGACATTGGCTATCCTCCAGTCTTCAGGGACCTCCCCTGTTATCCAAGACCTCTCAAAAACGATGGAGAGCAGTTCGG
>NW_011257997.1:0-485 GCF_000146605.3 Meleagris gallopavo
TATTCACAGCTAGGCCTAGTGCATTCTGCATGGACCCAAGGCGAAGTGCGAAACCGCTCCTCTCCGACGTGCGGACACGAGACCGCTCGCGCGTCGGAGAAAAGCAGCAGGCACAAGTCGCCCGTTCTCGGCAAGTGAGAAACACGAGAGCGCTGCTGACGGCTGAAAGCGGCACTCGGGGAGAAGCGCGATTTCTCGACCAGCGTCGGCAAACTCTCCGGAGCGGTTCAGCGCGAGTGCCGCTTTCTACGCATGAGAGCGAAGCAGTGCAATTCCGATGCCGAGAACGTGCGAATTCAGCCTCCTGCACTACCTCCGTAGGGAGGTTTTTTCTCCGCAGGCCAGAAAGGATCGCTCCCACTTTCTGTCACGCTCTCTCTCCCTGGGAGCGAAACAAATGTCGCTCCCCGAACTTCCAACAGCCTTATTAGAGAGGGTTTTGCTCTCCATTCCTTTTCCCTCCGAGCATGCACAAGCGTAGCCAT
>NW_011257998.1:0-702 GCF_000146605.3 Meleagris gallopavo
ATTTGCCTTTCTTTTCCCCTGCTTTGACCATCAGGTGCTTGCCAAGCCTTGCCGCTTTCCTACCTCCCCTGCCTGCTTCCTTATTCTGAGGGATGGAAAGCTCTCGCTCTCAGAAAGGCATCTGTAAAGAATAGCCAGCTTTGCTCCCCTACCTTGTCTCTAAGGACTTCTCCAGGAGTCTCCAAGATTGCTTACAGCTCACCGTGCTGTCTTGACAGCAGATATTCAGGCGATTGAAATGTCCCATTACGATGAGAGCCTGCGAGCGTGAAGGTTCTCGTAGCTGATGCAAGAAGGCCCCATCAAGAGGCTCCTCTTGATCAGGTGGTCTGTAACAGACTCTGACCAGCTGTCTTTACTGGCCCCATCCCTAATTTTTAACCCACAGGCTCTCTACCTGTTCCTGTTTCTGAGGGGGAGCTCCTCATAGTCCTTAACACAGAGTGCAGTTCCTTCAGCCCTCTCACCTTGTCTACCCCTTCTAAAAGGTTTAATGCCCTCCACGGTGGTGTTGCAGTTAAGTGAATCATCCCACCACGTTGCCGTGATGGCAGTAAGATCAGTTTTCCAGGCACCTGAGAGCTCCAGCATTAGCTTCTCTAGGTCATCTTCTGCAGCAAGACTCCTCATCAGAAGTATACAGCAGAAAACACACGAGAGAAATAGGAGAACAGAGCCTCTTGGAATGGATCTTTGGGTGGG
>NW_011257999.1:0-335 GCF_000146605.3 Meleagris gallopavo
CAGCTGGAATAGAGTGTGATAGCCAGTTGTGGGAGTAAAACCTGGAGAAAAGTCAGAGGAAAGCATGAGTAATTCTTGCGTAAACCAAGTAAACTGTGAGTATCAACTGTGAGTATCACATGAAGGTGAGAGCACACCTGGAGTATGGTGTGAGTTAGTAAGCGTGGAGTAAAGTGTGAGCAGAACCCAGCGGAAGTTGTGCGCACGTCTGTGCCCGCGACGGGGGGCCGTGGGCTTCCCCTCCCCCCCCGGCCCACAGAATGGGGAAAGGGAAGGGGGAGACGGGACGGGGAGCTGGGAGTTGGGCTCCAGGAAGGAAGAAAAGACAAAGCGAC
>NW_011258000.1:0-411 GCF_000146605.3 Meleagris gallopavo
GTGGGAGTAAAACCTGGAGAAAAGCCAGAGGAAAGCATGAGTAATTCTTGCGTAAACCAAGTAAACTGTGAGTATCAACTGTGAGTATCACATGAAGGTGAGAGCACACCTGGAGTATGGTGTGAGTTAGTAAGCGTGGAGTAAAGTGTGAGCAGAACCCAGCGGAAGTTGTGCGCACGTCTGTGCCCGCGACGGGGGGCCGTGGGCTTCCCCTCCCCCCCCGGCCCACAGAATGGGAAGGGAAGGGGAGACGGGACGGGGAGCTGGGAGCTGGGCTCCAGGAAGGAAGAAAAAGAACAAAGCGAACAACGATCTGCGGACAAAACTTGTTTTACTGAGTGCGATGGCGGAGTGCGAGTTAAGCCGACGCCATGGCGCCTCGTGGGAGCTGAGAGGAATAAATGAGAGGGG
>NW_011258001.1:0-652 GCF_000146605.3 Meleagris gallopavo
AGCGCCAACGGGCAACAGGGAAGAAAGAGAAGAAGAACAGATCAAAAGGGAAGAAAATGCTGTTGAATCCAAACAGAAAAGAAGACAACATTGGGACATGGCTCTGACATACCATCAGCACTGGGGAGACCTGAAAATGGGGAAAGGAAAAGCACCCAGTGAAAGCAACGTGAGCACGAGGGACATCCGACACCAAGCTGAGAGCACCTCAGCAAGCATTTAAAAAGGACACGTCAGGGATCAACGTACCTTGGCACAGAGACCAAGCTTTGGATATTGGCATCCACCTCCGGCTGCAGTTCCTGCTGCTTCCACCAAGAGCCTGGCTAAAGTCCTGGCACCGCACGCGACGACCGCAGTGCCACGCTGCAAGCGTTTGGGCACAGGACAACAAAAGCAGAGACCGCCTTCCGGTAGGGACAGCAGTGTCACTTACCCCGCTCCCAAGGATAAAGGCACAACCAATGCAGCAACTCAGGGGGGCCCAGAAGGCCAACAGCATCTGGCAGTGGACTCGGCAAAAATAGAAGGAATAAAGATACCTTCATGTCCAGTAAGGTCCACGCCTTTCCGAAAAACTGGACACGTTCATTGTAGGAACATGGGCAGCCCAAAATGGCTACCGCATCTGGTGGTGCAGACGCCAATCCTA
>NW_011258002.1:0-477 GCF_000146605.3 Meleagris gallopavo
CTCTCTGAATGCAGAAGTATAGCAGTGGAGAGCCTCGCAGGGACGAATTGTGGCTCGAATAAGGCAGAGACATAGTATTCAGAGCTAGTCGTGTGCAATCTGCATGTAGCCAAGGCGAAGTGAAACCGCTCCTTTCCGATGTGCGGACAGGTGCCCGCTCACTCGTCGGAGAAAAGCAGCCGGCTGAATTGGCTCGTTCTCGGCAAGCGAGAGACACGAGACCGCTGCTGACAGCTCAAAGCTGCATTCGGGGAGAAGCGCGATTTCTCGGCCAGCTCCGGCAAAGTCTCCGGAGTGGTTCAGCGCGAAGGCCGCTTTCTGCGCGTGAGAGTGAAGGAGTGCGATTCCGATACCGACAACTGCGAATTCAGCCTCCTGCACTACCTGCGAGTGGGGGTTTTTCTCCGCAGTCCTGAAAGGATCTCTCCCCTCTTTCTGAACGCTCTCCCTGAGAGCACTACATCTGTCGCTCCTCGT
>NW_011258003.1:0-530 GCF_000146605.3 Meleagris gallopavo
CAGAAAGAAGACGACATTGGGACATGGCTCTGAGAGCCCGTCAGTACTGGGAGACCTGAAGACGGGGAAAGAAAGAACACCCGGTGAAAGCAACGTGAGCACGAGGGACATCCGACACCAAGCCCAGAGCACCTCAGCGAGCGTGTTAAACAGGACACGTCAGGGATCAACGTACCTCGGCACAGAGACTAAGCGTTGGATATTGGCATCCACCTACAGCTGCGGTTTCCTGCTGCTTCCACCAAGAGCCTGGCTAAAGTCCTGGCACCGCTCGCGAGGGCCGCAGTTCCACGCTGCAAGCGTTTGGGCACAGGACAACGAAAGCAGAGACCGCCTTCCGGTAGGGACACCAATGTCACTTACCCGCTCCAGGGATCAGGGCACAGCCAATGCAGCAACTCAGGGGGCCCAGAAGGCCAACAGCATCTGGCGGAGGACTCGGCCCATCTTGAAGGAGTGAAGAGATCTTCCTGTCTTGTAACGTCCACGCCTTTCTGAGTAACAGGACACGTTCAACGCGGCAACTCAGG
>NW_011258004.1:0-591 GCF_000146605.3 Meleagris gallopavo
TCCAGCACACGGCAACGTGCTCGTGGCGGCCAAATGACTGGAGCTCCAGGGTAGGTTTGTGGGAACGATGAGAGAAGCCGCATTTCTTTGGGGCTTTGCCCAGGCAGCCCTCAGGGTTTCTCCAGGCCAGGGCAGAGCACGTGGCAGCACAGAGCACGTGGCAGCACAGATGACGTCGGCCGGGTTCCTGGAGCCTTTATGCTGTCACAGTGCGTTGCCACGAGGACAGAGGGCCCTGCCCAAGGACGGCTGGCAGCTGGGTCCAGGCACCTCCTGTGTGAGCTGCGCTGCCCGCAGCCGCTCGCCATGCCCTGTGCCTCAGAGCAGCCCCGGCAGCAGACAAGCTCAGCCTCGTCCCGCTCTGGGTTGCGGTGAAGTGTTACCGTTTGGTGCGATTGGTGAGTGCTGAGTTACCCTTTGGGGTTAGGCTGGAGGCTCGAGGCTTCCCAGGTTGGGTTGTGCTTAAGGGTTACGTGCCAAGCGTTATGCATTCGGGTCAGGTTTCAAGGTTACCCTTTTGGGTGAGGGCGAAGCGTGAAGGCAAACGGTTCTGCTTTGTGTTACTGGTTTCTCTCTGGGTTAGGCTTCAGT
>NW_011258005.1:0-358 GCF_000146605.3 Meleagris gallopavo
ATGGAACAGGATGCGAAGAACATCCTCTACACTGCTGCTGGAGAGAAAGGTCCCACTTGGAGTTTGTGGCAAAGAGCCTCAGGAGAGACTCGAGGCCAACCCCTGGGATTCTGGAGTCGGGCGTACAGAGGGTCTGAAGAGTGCTACACTCCAACTGAGAAGGAGATCTTAGCCGCGTATGAGGGTTCGGGCTGCTTCCGAAGTAATCGGTACAGAAACACAGCTCCTTCTGGCACCTCGACTGCCAGTGCTGAACTGGATGTTCAAGGGAAAGGGTCCCTCCACCCATCATGCTACTGATGCCACTTGGAGTAAGTGGATTGCGCTGATTACGCAGCGAGCGCGGATGGGGAATCTC
>NW_011258006.1:0-716 GCF_000146605.3 Meleagris gallopavo
CTGCCGGGCGCCAACACGGCTCGATCCATGGGATCAGTTCCCCTCTTTTGGGGCTGCGCGGCTCAGCCAGGAGCTGCTCCTGGACACCGGGCGGGTCACAGAATCCCAGATTCACGGAATCGTGGGGCTTGGAAGGGACCTCCAGAGATCACCGAGTCCAACCCCCTGCCAAAGCAGGTTCCCTACACCAGGTGGCACAAGTAGGCGTCCGGGCGGGTCTTGAATGTCTCCAGAGAAGGAGACTCCACCACCTCCCCGGGCAGCCTGTTCCAGCGCCCCGTCACCTCACCTAAAGCAGTTCTTGCGCACAGTTGTGCGGCGCTTCCTATGCTGCACTTTCTGGCCATTCCCCCCTCGTCCTGTCTCCACACGCTGCAGAAAAGAGTCTGGCCTCGCCACTCTGCCCCCACACCTCAGATATTTACACACCTGGATCAGGTCCCCTCTCAGCCTTCCTTTCTCAAGGCTGAACAGACCCAGCTCACTCGGCCTTTCTCCATAGGGGCGATGCTCCAGGCCCTTCACCACCTTTTGTGGCCCTCCGCTGGACTCCTTCCAAGAGATCCCTGTCTTTTTTGTACTGGGGAGCCCAGAACTGGACACAGCACTCCAGGTGAGGCCTTACCAGGGCGGAGCAGAGGGGGAGGATCACCTCCCTCGACCTGCTGGCCACGCTCTTTTTAATGCACCCCAGAATGCCATTGGCCTTTTTGGCC
>NW_011258007.1:0-491 GCF_000146605.3 Meleagris gallopavo
AATCCAAGAGAAACTAAGGATTTAACTGCCACTGCGCCCCGGACAATTCCAACATTTGACTGTATGACTCTGAAACACACAGTTCTACAAAGCACGCTCCTACTTTAACGCTCTTTAATCCAAGTAACTGAGGCATTTTCTGCACAATCCATCCGATAGACTATCAACACCCTTGCTAAGTCATTTCTACACCTCCAAGTTGGGAAGATGTATTGTCCTAAAAGGAGGAGGACGACTAATAACACAAGAGTCAGTTTGAACGCAGACACACAAACACAAGGACTGAGCCTCATCACACGTTTCAGTTTGACTGAGATCTGCTACTAAAGAGTCACCTAATACAACAACTTGAGTAAGCTAAAAGGACACTAACACAGTACGTGGGCTCCTTGCAGAGCACCAACCCATTTCCGTTGGATGCTCAACACTTCTGGGATCTCAGGAGTTTCAAGAAGAAAGTGACGGAAGGTCCTCTCACACAACTCTGTTGG
>NW_011258009.1:0-450 GCF_000146605.3 Meleagris gallopavo
GAAAGTGGAGTCCAGATAAAATATAATGCAGCAGAAGATGAGTGCAGAAGCAGAAGTGGAGTGAGAAAGGGAAGAAAGATCAGCAAAAAAGGAGAGTAGATGCAGAAGAAAGAGTGAAGATACAAGGAAGAAAGAACAGCAGAAGACTGCTAATGAAGACAAAAAAGGATTGAGCATACAGGGAAGAAGAAAACAAAAACAAAAACAGAAGACATGGAGTAGAGATGCCGGAGAAGAGCGCAAACACAGGGAGGAAAGAACACCAGAACAGCAGTTCAGATGCAAAAAAGAGTGAGGATAAATGGAAGAAAAAAAGAGCTGAAGTGGAAAGAATACGCAGAAGGAAGACGTGGGAGGATACAGGGAAGAAAGAATAGAGGAACTGGAGTACATATGCAGGCGAAAGAGGAGGGAGGATAGATAAAAAAGACAGAACAGCAGAAGAGGATT
>NW_011258010.1:0-341 GCF_000146605.3 Meleagris gallopavo
CCCACACCCCAAACGGAAGCAGTCTCCAGATTCACATGCTGCTCTTACACCTAGCAGCCCTTCAGTGCACTTGCCATCCCCCAAAAAGACAAGATCACAGCCCTGAAAGAAAAAAGAAACCACTTACCCCATTCCAAGGACCAATAGTCCCCCACACTCTCAAGTGAAGGAAGCAGCTTCCAGGTCCAAATACCTACCAGCCCTTAAGTACGCTCAGGGTTCCCTGCTAAGAAAGAGAGAGAGCAGCTCCACAATGGAGGAGAAAAAAAAAAAAAAAACAACACTCACTCCATCACCAAAGAACAAGGCATACTCCAAAGGAAGCACTCCCCAGGTTCAGA
>NW_011258011.1:0-550 GCF_000146605.3 Meleagris gallopavo
AGCAGCTTCCAGGTCCAAATACCTACCAGCCCTTAAGTACGCTCAGGGTTCCCTGCTAAGAAAGAGAGAGAGCAGCTCCACAATGGAGGAAAGAAAAAAAAAAAAACAACTCACTCCATCACCAAAGAACAAGGCATACTCCAAAGGAAGCACTCCCCAGGTTCAGATGCTGCCCCTACTCTTCCCAGCCCTTAAATGGGATCAGGGAGGGGTGGAGCCTGGCTCTGCCCCACTCCACAGCCAAACTGCCCCCAGCTGTGCTCGCAGGGCTGCACCCCGCCCCAGGTGTTGCCACAAAAACAGGAGGGCAAGGGAATGCCCAGGCAAAGGCAAGGGCCAAGAGAACATGGAAGGAAATGCCAAGGATGACGGCCCAGACAATACGGCAAGGGGAACGCCAAAAACTGAATGCCGACATGAATGTGGCAACACAAAGCCAAGGGGTCATTAGGCCAAGAGAATGGGGGCAAGGGAACACAAAAATCGGAGGACAAGAGAATGTAATAGTGAAAAACAGTGCAAGACCAGAGACAAGCAAGACACAGAACAA
>NW_011258012.1:0-501 GCF_000146605.3 Meleagris gallopavo
CTCATTATGCACAGCCCTCATCTTTGCTTTGGTGAGGTGGGGACTGCCATTGCTTCCTCAGTCCCACAGACCCCTTCCCATCCGACAGTGCCATGGGAGATCAGGTTCTGGACCACCTGAGGACCCAAACATCCAGGAGTCCTTGGGTCCTGACGAAATGAGTCCCAGAGTTCCGAGGGAATTCACCGCTGCAGTCACCGAGCCACTCTCCATGGTATTTCAGAAGTCGAGGCAGTCAGGTCAAGTCCCTGGTGAGGAGAAAAAAGGTGACAGCACACCTCTTAGGAAGGATAGAAAGTGTGACGCGGGGAACTACCAGCATGTCAGTCTCACCTCTGTGCTGGTCACGGATCATGGAGCAGATCATCCTGCAAGTGACTCTCAAGCACACATTCCAGTGCGTCACCACCCTGTGCGTGAAAAGCTGCCTCCTAATAACCAACCTAAACCTCCCCTGTCTCACTTCAAAACCATTTCCCCTTGTCCTATCGCTATCCACCT
>NW_011258013.1:0-564 GCF_000146605.3 Meleagris gallopavo
AGTACGTGGGAGAAAAGTGGGCAATAGTGGGAAAGACTGACTTCTCTTGGAGGGCAAGTGTGGTATTTTTGGTGTGAAAAGGGGTCCTTTGGGGAGAAAACGGGGTGTAGATGGGAGAAAATGTCCTGTTGAGGAGTGTCTAGCAGTATTTTTGAGAGAAAAGGGAAGGTACTTGTCAGAAAAGTGCTCTTTCTGGGAGAGAGTAGCATAGTTGGTTGGAAAATGCCACCCATTTGTGAGAAAGCTGCTTTGTTTCCGGGAGAAAATAGCATTCTCTGGGGAGAAGATGTCCTCTTGTGGATGGAAAAGTAGTATTAGTGGGAGAAGCTGTCCAATGTTTGGGCCCAAGGTAGCATTACTGGGAGGTAATGTCATTGTATTGGAGAAGGGAGGTATTTCTTGGGGAGAATGTGTTCTTTTTGGAAGCCAACAGTGTACTTTGGGGGGAAAAAGCGGCCTTTCTGGGAGAAAGTGTCCTTGTTGGGAGAAAGTGTCATAGTGCGGAGTGTGGTGTAGCAGATTAGGGGGGAATTGGGGAGGTATTCCTAAGCGAACTGTCATTTC
>NW_011258014.1:0-482 GCF_000146605.3 Meleagris gallopavo
CCTTCGAGTCTTGGAAGGCTGTCATGAGCTATCTCCAGAGCTTTCTCTTCTCCCACAGAAACAATCCCAGTTCCCTCAACATTTCTTTCTAAGAGAGGGGCTCCAGCCCTCTGATCATCTTCGTGGCCCTTCTCTGGACCTGCTCCAAAAGCTCCACATCATTCCTGTGCTGGAGCCCCAGGCCTGGACGCAGTGCTGCACATGGGGCCGCACACCAGAGCCGAGTCGAGGGGGACAATCACCTCCCTCTCCCTGCTGGTCGCTCCTCTTTGAATGCAGCCCAGGATACAGTTGGCCTTCTGGGCTGCAAGTGCACACTACTGGCTTATGTCCAGCTCTTTGTCCCACCAGGATCCCCGAGTCCTCCGCAGGCTGCTCCAAGGGCTTCTACGCCCAGTTGGTACAAGCATCTGGGTTTCCCCTTCATCAGGGACATCAACAGTGGGGTTGAGTGCACCCTAAGGACACCAAGCTGTGGGTGC
>NW_011258015.1:0-690 GCF_000146605.3 Meleagris gallopavo
TATGTGACAGCTTAATTCTTCAGATCAAGTGCCCTTTTCCATGTTCAATGCAGAAACAACACTTTCACTTTCCACAGGACCAGAAGGGGTTTGAGCAAGATTGCTGTCAGTACTGAACCGGGAGGAGCTGTTGGCTCCACCGAGGGTGGAGAGAGAGGCCTTGCAGAGAGATCCGGCCAAATGAGAGAGCGGGGCGATCACCAACCACACGGAGTTTAACAAGACTATCAGGAGAAAGTTCTTTACAGAAAGGGTTCTTAAGCCCTGGAATAGGCTCCCCATGGAGGTGGCTGAGTCACCATCCCTGAACGTGTTTAAAACGTGTCTGGATTTGGTGCTCAGGGACGTGATTTAGCAGAGGGTTGTTTGAGTTAGGCTAGCATGGTAAAGACTTGATGGTCCTGAGTGGTTCTATGATTCTATGATTCTAAGAGCAAGTGCCATATTCTACACCTGGGAAAGGGCAACCCTGGCTGTACGTACAGACAGGAGTTGTATATTCGTCTTGGAATTTGACAGGAATCTCCCCAGCCTAAGCCAGGAATGGATCTGTATTGGGGATGTGGAGAAAGGGGTCTTGGATTTTGAGAAACTGCCTGTGGAAAATTAATTCTATCGTTCGATACTTGACACTAGAAGAACAGATACAGCCTTTAAGACGTTTGGGAGAAAAGCACTCACAAAAACAAC
>NW_011258016.1:0-494 GCF_000146605.3 Meleagris gallopavo
GCAGCTAGTGATGGGCGGGCAGTTGTTGCAGCCAGCTGATTTCCAAGCATTGCCCTGCTCAAGAGATGACATTGCATGGCAGAAGAAAGCTGGGAAAATGCTTCTTCCTCATGATTTTTCACTTGTTGACACTTTCTGTAGGGTTCCTGTCCAAAAGGAGAACTCGGGGATCAAGGCGGTTGAAGAACGAGTGAAGCCAGCTCCTTCCAGGAGCGAGGGAGGTTCCTGTGGAGAGAACCCTGAGACCTCGGGCTTCCTCTGACACTTCAGCCATCATGTCTCAGCAAGGAGATGGTTCCAATTCCTGCTCTGTGAGAAGAAAGGTATGGCTGGGTTTCTTTTGTGTGATGTTTCTTCCTTTTTCTCTATTTTTAAGGGAAGAGGTGGAGCAGGAGGAGCCCTGCTGGTGCTTTGTGACCTCAGTAACCAGTTGGATTTTGCGCTCACTGCTGACAGCACGGGCTATGACGTGGACATGGCTTAGGCTGTATTTT
>NW_011258017.1:0-811 GCF_000146605.3 Meleagris gallopavo
CTCGGGGATCAAGGCGGTTGAAGAACGAGTGAAGCCAGCTCCTTCCAGGAGCGAGGGAGGTTCCTGTGGAGAGAACCCTGAGACCTCGGGCTTCCTCTGACACTTCAGCCATCATGTCTCAGCAAGGAGATGGTTCCAATTCCTGCTCTGTGAGAAGAAAGGTATGGCTGGGTTTCTTTTGTGTGATGTTTCTTCCTTTTCTCATTTTTAAGGGAAGAGGTGGAGCAGGAGGAGCCCTGCTGGTGCTTTGTGACCTCAGTAACCAGTTGGATTTTGCGCTCACTGCTGACAGCACGGGCTAATGACGTGGACATGGCTTAGGCTGTATTTTCCCTTAGTGATAATCTATAATCTATAATAGTGATATCTTAGTGATAGTCTCTCAGCGCTCTGATAATCTATCTCTGGCACGATCTGGAAGCTCTGTGCAAACCTTGGCTGCCCGTCCCCACCGACGTTTCTTCCTTTCTCTCCTCAGAAGCTGCGCCGCGCGGTTCCCCGTGTTTGGGAGCAGCAGCCAGGAGGCTGCCAGAGATCCAGCTGCGCCCTGCAGCGCACAGAGGGACGCAGAGGGAACAGAGCGTCCTTACTGCCACGCAAAAGTGAGTTTCTTCAGTCCTCTGTCATGAAGGATGGAGGAATGAACTTTGAGTATTACTTCTGAGGTGCAGTGCTGCAGGGGATGCCAAGGAAGCCACTGCAGAAGCGTTGGAGAGGCCGACAGCGGCAGTTGGTGGCAGCAGTGAGGCAGAAGTCTGCATATAAATGCTTAGAGTCGAATTCCTTTTAGAGCCAAAAAACGTGTCTCAAC
>NW_011258018.1:0-480 GCF_000146605.3 Meleagris gallopavo
TCACGCTTGTGCTTCTCCTGCAGAAACACGCCCTGCACGCTGCCACCATGCGTTTCTTCTGCCCCGTCTGCGGAGGCAAAAGGCGATTCCGATCCCAAATGACCACGCTGGGGATCCAAATTCCAATCAGGTTGGTGTCCTTCTGCCCGGCTCTGCAGACGCTCAGGCACAGGTGCTGTGCCTGCCCACGAACTGCCCCGGCAGGCCCAGCCCCTTGCCATCCTGCAAGCATCGGTCTCAGCTTCACGGAGCAGCTGGGAATGAGCTCAAGGAGGATGAACGGGGTGCCCTGGATCTGCCTCACGCCTGGGGCACCGGGGACTCATCTCATTCCCTCTCTTCTCTGGCAGGAGACCATCTTGGTGGGACGACGCAGCATACCAGTCGCTGCGAGAAAGGCACAGGCGCTGCGATGCCAGCATGTGCCTTTACCGAGGAGGCAGGGGAGAGGGCAGAGGAAAAGGGTGAGTGACCTCCGCA
>NW_011258019.1:0-517 GCF_000146605.3 Meleagris gallopavo
AGGGGGGGGAAAGGGATAATAGAGTTTATTGGACTGTGTGGATTAGATGGCCTGGCACATCAGAATCACGAAAATATAAGGCCCTGGTGGATACTGGTGCACAGTGCACTCTAATGCCCTCGAGTCACCAAGGGACAAAATCAATTTATATTCATGGGGTGACTGGAGGTTCCCAAGAGCTGACTATGTTGGAGGCCGAAATCAGCCTCACTGGTAAAGACTGGCAAAAGCACCCTATTGTGACTGGCCCAGGGGCTCCATGCATACTTGGTATTGATTACCTCAGAAGGGGGATATTTTTAAGGATCCCAAAGGGTATCGATGGGCCTTTGGAATAGCTGCTGTAGACACAGAAGGTGTTAAGCAGTTGTCTATTTTGCCTGGCCTGTCAGAAGATCCATCTGCCGTGGGGTTGCTACGAGTGAAAGAGCAACAAGTACCGATTGCTACAAAACGGTGCACAGACGGCAGTACCGCACCAACAGGATCTTGCTCCCATTCAGAAGCTGATTCAACC
>NW_011258020.1:0-575 GCF_000146605.3 Meleagris gallopavo
ACATATCCTTAGAAACAGCTGATGTGGAACGTAAGAATACCATATACCTATTAGTAACATATTTTAGAAACATAGTTACCAAATTACCTAACAAATTCTTTCTCACAAAGCTGCAATAGATTTTAGATGTTCTAAACAATGTGGGTACAGTATTCTGAACTAGGAAACGTATTGTAAGGTTGTTCCTTAGACCGGCAGAAGCGAAATACATGTAACAAACTTTCGAGGAGTCAGGGCCTTTACACAAAGCAGAACTGTCCCACTTTGTGGGAATGTTAGGATGACATAGGCAGGCTCCAAGATACTCCCCTCTATCCTCTTTCCGAGCTTCTCTCTATGCAAGCAAGGACAGACGAATGACCAGACCAATGACCCAGTGTAAAAAGGGGTACAAATGTTAGGGGGGTAATTAAACAATTAAGAGGCTATGTTTATGCTTATGCTGTAAAACAGACACCCAAAAGTTACGACCAAATGTTTGGTAAGAAAGCAATTGTTAGAAGGCAATTAACCAATTAAGATATTGTGTTTGGGCAGCAAAGATTTGTGTTTACTTGGTGTTTGTATGATTAGTG
>NW_011258021.1:0-453 GCF_000146605.3 Meleagris gallopavo
ACGTATTGTAAGGTTGTTCCTTAGACCGGCAGAAGCGAAATACATGTAACAAACTTTCGAGGAGTCAGGGCCTTTACACAAAGCAGAACTGTCCCACTTTGTGGGAATGTTAGGATGACATAGGCAGGCTCCAAGATACTCCCCTCTATCCTCTTTCCGAGCTTCTCTCTATGCAAGCAAGGACAGACGAATGACCAGACCAATGACCCAGTGTAAAAGGGGTACAAATGTTAGGGGGTAATTAAACAATTAAGAGGCTATGTTTATGCTTATGCTGTAAAACAGACACCCAAAAGTTACGACCAAATGTTTGGTAAGAAAGCAATTGTTAGAAGGCAATTAACCAATTAAGATATTTGTGTTTGGGCAGCAAAGATTTGTGTTTACTTGGTGTTTGTATGATTAGTGAAGCATTGCGAAAGAGTACGAACCTGCAGTACTCAGCCAATGAGG
>NW_011258022.1:0-555 GCF_000146605.3 Meleagris gallopavo
TCAGCGTTGGCCTGACTTTCTACGGAGAAGCTGACTCTCATGGTCAGGCTGGATGAGCAGGGATGCTCCAGTGTGACTCCAGGACTGCAGCCCTGGACAAGGAACAGCTCCTCTCCCTGTCCCTGGATGCTGGCCATTGCCAGCAGGTCAAAGAAAGCAAACCTCACAATTTTCTCTGACTCGTTTTATACGCAGGCTTGAAAGGAATCGTGGCCTGCCTATGCCACTTTGCCTCTGGGAACCGTATAAGGGTTGAAGCTTAGATGTGTGAAGACTTGGACAGGAAAGCATCATAAAACCCACCCAACCCCAAGTGCCTGCTGTGGGAGCGCTGCCAGCCAGCAGGCCAGGTTGGAGCAGGGCCCTGTCCAACCCGGCCTGGAGCGCCTGCAGGGATGCGCACCCGCAGCTTCTCTGGGCAGCTGTGCCAGGGCCTCACAGCCCTCTGAGTGAGGAATTCCCTCTCGCAGTTCACCGGATCTCCTCTTTTCTCAGCTCAAAACCTTGTCCTGCCACCATCAGACCGTGGAAAGTCACTCAGAACACACACTAGAA
>NW_011258023.1:0-531 GCF_000146605.3 Meleagris gallopavo
AGCGCGGCCTTCCAAGTGGCGAGGAAGAACAACAGGGCGCGCTGAAAGCTCCCTCCAGCTCCGAGACCAGCCTGCCCCAGGAGCGCACCTCTGCTGCTGTGCCACTGGTGCACAGGAGGACTAGATCCTTGCTGAGTCTGCCACCAAAAATCAAAGCGGGGCTCCCCCAAAGGCGGGGGATGTCCTGTCCAGTCCTGCCCACGCTGACTGAGCTGACTCAGCCTCCTTTGGACTTATAAACAAGTTTTGTGTTGTCGTCAAGTGAACAACAACCCTCGACGACCCATCACTGAAGATCCACATCTGAAGATCCACATCTGAACCATCTTTTCTATCGCCCGTCTTCCCTTCCCCATCCTCCCCACATGACCAGCATTCGTAATAAACTGGACGGGCCAACATCTGCCCTTCGTGTATCAATCTCGCCGTCAGGTGCACATAGAGGAGAACCTCCTCTGGCTCTGATAATAGGGACCAGACAGTGCCATCTCCTTGAAGAAAAGCAGAGGGACGATGGCGACTCTCCCAAGG
>NW_011258024.1:0-624 GCF_000146605.3 Meleagris gallopavo
GGGCTTGTTCAGCCTGGAGAAAAGAAGGCTGCGGGGTGATTTCAATGCAGCCTTTCAATACCTACAGGGAGCCTACCCACAGGAGGGGAATCAACTCTTTGAAAGGGTAGATAACAGCAGGACAAGGGGGAATGGTTTTAAGTTGAAGGAGGGAAGATTTAGGTTGGATGTCAGGGGGAAGTTCTTTACTATGAGAGTGGTGAGGTGCTGGAACAGCTGCCCAGAGAGGCTGTGGATGCCCCGCCCCTGGAGGTGTCCAAAGCCAGGTTGGATGGGGCCCTGGGCAGCCTGGTCTAGTATTAAATGCGGAGGTTGGTGGCCCTGCATGTGGCACGGGGTTTGGAGATTCATGATCCTTGAGATCCCTTCCAACCTTGGCCATTCTGTGATTCTGTGATTCTGTGATTTATAGTTGATGGTTCCCAACCCATTTGTTAGATTTTCATTAACTTTTATTTAGGACTGGTAATGAGCAATTACTGACCAAACAGACTTGTTTCAACTAAATAAAAATGAATGCGTGTGGTGCAGGAAATAGAGTGTTCCAAGTGAAAAGGAGCTTAGTTATACTACGTTTAGTAGCTACTGCAGGAATGAAACTCCGCACTGTGAAAGACTGTCTTT
>NW_011258025.1:0-455 GCF_000146605.3 Meleagris gallopavo
AACCAAGTAAACTGTGAGTATCAACTGTGAGTATCACATGAAGGTGAGAGCACACCTGGAGTATGGTGTGAGTTAGTAAGCGTGGAGTAAAGTGTGAGCAGAACCCAGCGGAAGTTGTGCGCACGTCTGTGCCCGCGACGGGGGGCCGTGGGCTTCCCTCCCCCCCCGGCCCACAGAATGGGAAGGGAAGGGGAGACGGGACGGGGGAGCTGGGAGCTGGGCTCCAGGAAGGAAGAAGAAGAACAAAGCGACAACGATCTGCGGACAAAACTTGTTTTACTGAGTGCGATGGCGGAGTGCGAGTTAAGCCGACGCCATGGCGCCTCGTGGGAGCTGAGAGGAATAAATGAGAGGGGACAGGAGGGAGTTCCTGAGGCGGAGTCACACCTGGAAAGCTGGGAACGGCTTCCAATGACCCAGTCGACCCAACGGCCCCGTGACCCCAGTCGACCTCA
>NW_011258026.1:0-476 GCF_000146605.3 Meleagris gallopavo
TGAGCAGTGGCCACAAATCCAAGTGCAGGGTCAGTAGCTGGGATGAGGGAACACCCACCACCAAAACATGCTAGGGGATGAAAGGACTGAGCGTAGTCCTGCTCCATAAGGCCTGGGAGTACTGGTGGGTGGGAGCTGGACACAAGCCAGCAATGGGCCCTTCCAGCCCAGAAAGCCAACCGTATCCTGGGCTGCATCCAAAGATGCGCAGTCAGCGGGCCAAGGGAGGAGATCCCCATCCCTCTGCTCTGCGCTGGTCAGGCCTCACCTGCAGTGCTGCGTCCAGATGTGGAGTCCTCAGTGCAGGGAGACATGGAGCTGTGCGAGTGCATCCAGAGTCAGCCACAAACACGACCCAAGGACTGGAACCCCTCTCCTGTAAGCAAGGAGAGCTGGGCTGTTCAGCCTCCTGGAGAAGTGAAGGCTCCGAAGGGAACCTGGTAACAGCCTTTCAATCCCTAAAGGAAAGAACAAGG
>NW_011258027.1:0-501 GCF_000146605.3 Meleagris gallopavo
CGACACTCCTTTTGTTTCTTCATTCTGATCTGAGAATATTCTAGCAGTGCATCTGAAACAACTACTGTCTGATTGCTGAGGAGAAGCAACTAATTAATTTGGTTTTGTAACAGGTGTCATGCTGTGGATTTAGATCTCAACCTAGCTCATGTGGATAGCAGCCAAAAGAAGAGAAAGGCCAAACTACTTGGAGGTCTTGAAAGAGGCCTAGAGAAAGTGATTACAGTGCTTCCACCAGGCAAAAAGAAGCAATTCAGCAGACGTGGGCCAAGAAAACTTAAGGTATGTTTGCTAGAGCAATATTTGATGGGAGTGATAGCTCTTGGAAACATTCAGTACTATTAGGAATGGCCTTGTGAAAAAGTCTGTGATCTGAGCTGCCTGCACTCCAGAAAATTGCACTTGCTCCTTTTGTTCTTCTATTAATATAACGGCCCTGTTACTGACCATGCTTTTTGTATGCCATCTCTCCCAACTGGAGGAGGATGCAGGATGGGTTTA
>NW_011258028.1:0-599 GCF_000146605.3 Meleagris gallopavo
GAGTCACTTCCAGGATGATCTGCTCCATGATCCGTGACCAGCACAGAGGTGAGACTGACATGCTGGTAGTTCCCCGCGTCACACTTTCTATCCTTCCTAAGAGGTGTGCTGTCACCTTTTTCTCCTCACCAGGGACTTGACCTGACTGCCTCGACTTGTGAAATACCATGGAGAGTGGCTCGGTGACTGCAGCGGTGAATTCCCTCGGAACTCTGGGACTCATCTCGTCAGGACCCAAGACTCGTGGATGTTTTGGGGTCCTCAGGTGGTCCAGAACCTGATCTCCCATGGCAGTGTGGGATGGGAAGGGGTCTGTGGGACTGAGGAAGCAATGGCAGTCCCCACCTCACCAAAGCAAAGCAAAGATGAGGGCTGTGCATAATGAGCAGTTCTCAGACAAGATGGAAGCCAAAATGGTGTTGGGTACCTGAGCCTTCTCTGGTGGTAAGCAACATGGTGCACAGAGTGCAGCCATGTGCTCCGAGCAAGGAGCACAGGTTTGTGCAAGAGGCCCGGATGCAGGGCAGTGCCTTCATGACTGTATTGTGTCCAACAGGTGGCAGCAGAGCTGCGGTGCTCCCAAGTGCCGTAACAACTGC
>NW_011258029.1:0-557 GCF_000146605.3 Meleagris gallopavo
CCTCGTGCCCCTTCTACACTGGTCATTGTTCTGGCCATCCGTCTGTCCTTGCTTAGAGATGAGCTCGGAAGGAGGATGAGGGGAGCATCCTGAAGCCTGCACGTGGCATCCTCACATTCCCACAGAGTGGGTCAGCTCTGCTTTGTGTCAAGGCCCTGACTCCTTGCCAGTTTGTTAAATCTATTTCACGCTTGCCGCTCGAATGAACAACTTCACAGTATGTTTCCTAGTTCAGAACACTGTATCCACCTTGTTTAAAACATTTAAATTCTATTGCAGCTTGATGAGAAGGTACTTGTTAGGCAATCCGGTAACTATGTTTCTAAAAGATGCTACTAACATGTATACGCTGTTCTTACATTCCACATCAGCTAATTCTAAAGTTGTGTTACAGCTTAATTCTTTAGGTCAGTTGCCCCGTTTTCAGTGATCAATGCAGAAACAACACTTTTCACTTTCCACAGGCCGAAAGCCACAGCCAGAGAGGCCAGCACTAGTCCTGGGGCCTGAAGCCACAGCCACAGCCAGACAGGCTGGAATTGGCCCCGAGGCCTAAA
>NW_011258030.1:0-526 GCF_000146605.3 Meleagris gallopavo
CACACGGAATCACCACGGTTGGAAAAGACCTCCAAGACCACCCGATCCAACCATCCCCTACCACCAGTATCACCACTAAACCACGTCCCTCAGCACGACGTCTAAACTTTACTGAAGGCTGTTGGAAATATCCAAATAATTTTCCAGGACGGTTTCTCTCGTAAAGCAGATTTTATTCGCGATTGCAATGGCGGGCGTCCTGCAGGCAGGAGCGCCCCGAGAAAACAGTGCTACGTCTTTTATGCCCTATTGCCCGACGCTGATCTCTTCCTGCCCCTGGTTCCTCCCTCACTGAGTACTGCAGGTTCACACTCTTTCTTCACTAATCACACAGATACCAAGTAAGCACAAATCTTTGCCGCCCAGACACAAATATCTTCATTGGTTAATTGCCTTCTAACCGTTGCTTTCTTAACAAACATCTGGTCGTAACTTTCGGATGTCTGTTTTACAACATAAACACCAACACGGCCTCTTAATTGTTTAATTACCCCCCTGACACCTGTGCCCCTTCTACACTGGTCAT
>NW_011258031.1:0-756 GCF_000146605.3 Meleagris gallopavo
ATATGCATGAGCAGGTTCAGCTGCGTATGGAGCAGCTGAGTCGGGACATGGCTCAGCTGCTGACCAAGACGGTGCAGTGGAAGCAGTGGCAGAACTGGGCGGCTAAGGGAGCCCCGCTCCTTGCTGCCCTTCAGCACTGGCACATCTGGGCCTTTCCCGCAGGCTTTCTCCTGTTCTTTGGCCTCATTTTGGTGCATCAGGAAGACGAGATATTTGCCCCGGAGCAGCAGCATTATTTGGATCTGTGCTGCGATCCTTACCGTCTTCCTTAAGCTCTTCTTCTTCCTCACAAAGTGGCACGTATGCTGGCCTGTATCGGCAGCAGCCTGAAAAGGTCCAGAAACAAGGAGGAGGACGACAATGAGGAAGAGGACAGTGACTCAGACGAGACATGGGACCTGGGCAGAGTTTGGGCCTACAGCACCGAGTGGCCAGCACCGTACATGGCTGACAAGTGCCAGCTGGTGGAGGAGCTGGTGGATGACCTTCTGCGCACCTGCCGAGGACAAACCTGCCACAGCTTCACGCCCCAGCTGCAGCCGGCCATCGGGGTCTGCGTCTATGAAGAATGGAGCACCCACGATGGCAATGTCATCTACCAGCTGCTCGTGCCTGTGAGGCCTCCTCCCGGGCACACCTTCCATGTGGAGCTGGACGACGCGGAGGAGACAGCCACGAGCAGGTCCTGTCTGCGCGTGCAGCTGGAGTGCACCTGCACGAGGGAGCGGCTGCTGGGGGACATGCTCTGCTTTCTGC
>NW_011258032.1:0-471 GCF_000146605.3 Meleagris gallopavo
CCTGGCTTTGGTTTGCTCTTTGGTTATTGTTAGTATGCTGGCCTTGCATTGCTGTTAAATTTTGGTTCTTTCTTTCCATTGTTAAGCACTGATGAGCTTTGTTCTCTCTTTACTTTGCTAGGATTCTTTGCTTTGCCATGCTAGTGTATGGAATTCATTGGCTTTCTTCTTGAATTTCTCGACCTTGGCTGGCTTTGCTTCGTTTTCATTCCTTGTTTTGTCTTTTTTTATTTTATTTTTTCTGTAGTGAGGTTTTTGTTTGCTTTGCGTTGTCTTTGTTTCCTATTTGTGGGTTCTTTGTCTTTCCTGCTCCTTTCTTTGCGTGATCTTGTTCCTTGCTGCAAGCATTCCTTTCCTGTTCAGAGTATGTTTCTTGGCTTTGCTTTCAGTTGCTCCTTTGCTTTCCATTCTTTGCCTTGCCTTGCTTTGCCTCCCTTGTCTCCTTACCCATGCCATTCCTCTTAGCTTGCC
>NW_011258033.1:0-350 GCF_000146605.3 Meleagris gallopavo
ATGGAGCTGTGCGAGTGCATCCAGAGTACAGCCACAAACACGAACCCAAGGATGGAACCCCTGTCCTGTAAGCAAGGAGAGCTGGGCTGTTCAGCCTCCTGGAGAAGTGAAGGCTCCAAGGGAACCTGGTAACAGCCTTTCAATACCTAAAGGCAAGAACAAGGGAAAATGGAGGTGAAATCTAAGGAAAATGTCTTGTACAGTGAGGGTGCTGAAGGCAGTGGCACAGGTTGCCAGAGACATGGTGGATGGTGCTGGCCCTTTCAAGGTGAGCCTGGCTCAGACTCTGAGCAACTTGATCTAGCTGTGGATGGTCAGCATGGGGCAGTCGGATTCACATCGCAAACCTA
>NW_011258034.1:0-525 GCF_000146605.3 Meleagris gallopavo
GAGCCCCAGGCCTGGACGCAGTGCTGCACATGGGGCCGCACCAGAGCCGAGTCGAGGGGGACAATCACCTCCCTCTCCCTGCTGGTCGCTCCTCTTTGAATGCAGCCCAGGATACAGTTGGCCTTCTGGGCTGCAAGTGCACACTACTGGCTTATGTCCAGCTCTTTGTCCACCAGGATCCCCGAGTCCTCCGCAGGGCTGCTCCCAAGGGCTTCTACGCCCAGTTGGTACAAGCATCTGGGTTTCCCCTTCATCAGGGGCATCAACAGTGGGGTTGAGTGCACCCTAAGGACACCAAGCTGTGGGGTGCAGTGACACAGCAGAGGGACGGGATGCCATCCACAGAGACCTCAACAGGCTGAGCAGTGGGCACAAATCCAAGTGCAGGGTCAGTAGCTGGGATGAGGGAACACCCACCACCAAAACATGCTAGGGGATGAAAGACTGAGCGTAGTCCTGCTCCATAAGGCCTGGGTGTACTGGTGGGTGGGAGCTGGACACAAGCCAGCAGTGGGCCCTTCCAGC
>NW_011258035.1:0-575 GCF_000146605.3 Meleagris gallopavo
CCTGCTCCATAAGGCCTGGGGTGTACGTGGGTGGGGTGGGGAGGCCTGGACACCAAGCCAGCAGTGGGCCCTTCCAGCCCAGAAAGCCAACCGTATCCTGGGCTGCATCCAAAGATGCGCAGTCAGCGGGCCAAGGGAGGAGATCCCCCATCCCTCTGCTCTGCGCTGGTCAGGCCTCAGCTGCAGTGCTGCGTCCAGATGTGGAGTCCTCAGTGCAGGGAGACATGGAGCTGTGCGAGTGCATCCAGAGTACAGCCACAAACACGAACCCAAGGATGGAACCCCTCTCCTGTAAGCAAGGAGAGCTGGGCTGTTCAGCCGCCTGGAGAAGTGAAGGCTCCAAGGGAACCTGGTAACAGCCTTTCAATACCTAAAGGAAAGAACAAAGGAAAATGGAGGTGAAATCTAAGGAAAATGTCTTGTACAGTGAGGGTGCTGAGGCAGTGGCACAGGTTGCCAGAGACATGGTGGATGTGCTGGCCCTTTCAAGGTGAGCCTGGCTCAGACTCTGAGCAACTTGATCTAGCTGTGGATGGTCAGGCATGGGGCAGGTAGGATCACATCGCAAACCTACC
>NW_011258036.1:0-475 GCF_000146605.3 Meleagris gallopavo
AAACCTTTTGTCATGCCCGTGGGGAGGCATTTGGTAGGGCAAGTCCACACTCCAGTGTGGAAGCTGTGTATTATTTGTGTGGTGTCCTTGAGCCTCCTTACCTTGAGCTGCAGCTTAGAAACTGCTACATCATTCCTTCCAGCTGCCTTAAATGCATTATCAAGACTGATTCCGCATACCTACAGTTCTGAAGAGTAAATGAGTAGCTTTCATTAGATTTCTCCTTAATTAATACCTACCTCCATGCAACTTCACTGGGAAAGGAAACAGCTGTGACTACCCAGCTCTGGGGGACTCTGAAAATACAGTGTATCTGTGCCTCAGGAAGGATGATAGACACTCACTGTCAATGTTGTGCTTGGAGTGGGGAAATGAGGACCGGTGCTGGGCAGCATCAAGTGTAGGGCTGCTCCTGAAGAGAAACAAGCTGGGGACAAAGGATGATGGCAGCACTGCAGCTACGTCTGCAAGCAGG
>NW_011258037.1:0-448 GCF_000146605.3 Meleagris gallopavo
CCGTTGCCCCCTCCTGCTTATGCGCTCCCTTCGAGTCTTGGAAGGCTGTCATGAGCTATCTCCAGAGCTTTCTCTTCTCCCACAGAAACAATCCCAGTTCCCTCAACATTTCTTTCTAAGAGAGGGGCTCCAGCCCTCTGATCATCTTCGTGGCCCTTCTCTGGACCTGCTCCAAAAGCTCCACATCATTCCTGTGCTGGAGCCCCAGGCCTGGACGCAGTGCTGCACATGGGGCCGCACCAGAGCCGAGTCGAGGGGGACAATCACCTCCCTCTCCCTGCTGGTCGCTCCTCTTTGAATGCAGCCCAGGATACAGTTGGCCTTCTGGGCTGCAAGTGCACACTACTGGCTTATGTCCAGCTCTTTGTCCACCAGGATCCCCGAGTCCTCCGCAGGGCTGCTCCAAGGGCTTCTACGCCCAGTTCGGTACAAGCATCTGGGTTCCCTT
>NW_011258038.1:0-493 GCF_000146605.3 Meleagris gallopavo
AAAATGCATTAATAGGAGCTTTGCCATTCACTTCAGGAGAGAGATTCTAGCAGCAGCAGCTTTAGTTTTCCCTTTCAGCAACTGTATTGCTCTGAAGCAAAAACAAGAGTAGTCTGCTGCTTTGTATTAAACCTGTTGTGTGAACAGCTAAGGTCTGAAACTACCCTGATGTGATCAGACATCAGAAGGTTGCACATCAAGGGGAAACTATTCCAGACATGCCGAAATGTTTAGAACGCCAAGCTTTCTTTGTACTGACAACTTTTCTGAAGAGACCTACATACTCTTGTTTTCCAGTGGAATTATGAGCAGATGTCAGCAACCTATCTCTTGCTTCAATCCAGGAAGGTTCGTGGCAAGCGCATCCACTTAAGGATTCCATCCCAAACAGGACAGGCCAGTGCAACACAGTCAGCAAGCCTGGGGGTAAGTGTTAGAGTTCAGCACAACATCCTGGTAAAAATGCTTGTGTGTGCTAAAGCTGTGCCTGGGT
>NW_011258039.1:0-442 GCF_000146605.3 Meleagris gallopavo
CCTGATCTGCCATCGCAGTGTGGGATGGGAAGGGGTGTGTGGGACTGAGGAAGCAATGGCAGTCCCTACCTCACCAATGCAAAGATGAGGGCTGTGCATCATGAGCAGTTCTCAGACAAGATGGAAGGAAAAATGGTGTTGGGTAGTTGAGCCTTCTCTGGTGGTAAGCAACATGGTGCACAGAGTGCAGCCATGTGCTCCGAGCAAGGAGCACAGGTTTGTGCAAGAGGCCCGGATGCAGGGCAGTGCCTTCATGACTGTATTGTGTCCAACAGGTGGCAGCAGAGCTGCGGTGCTCCCAAGTGCCGTAACAACTGCACGGAGAGATGTGTTGGTCTCGGTGGAAACAGCAAGGAAGTGGAATGTGCACTTCCCGGCATGCCCCGGAACCTCACTTTGCTGACTGGCCATTGTCTGCCCAGCAGGTAAGGGCGATGCACAC
>NW_011258040.1:0-895 GCF_000146605.3 Meleagris gallopavo
AAATGGTTTTGAAGTGAGACAGGGGAGGTTTAGGTTGGTTATTAGGAGGAAGCTTTTCACGCCCAGGGTGGTGACGCACTGGAATGTGTGCTTGAGAGTCACTTCCAGGATGATCTGCTCCATGATCCGTGACCAGCACAGAGGTGAGACTGACATGCTGGTAGTTCCCCGCGTCACACTTTCTATCCTTCCTAAGAGGTGTGCTGTCACCTTTTTTCTCCTCAGCAGGGACTTGACCTGACTGCCTCGACTTGTGAAATACCATGGAGAGTGGCTCGGTGACTGCAGCGGTGAATTCCCTCGGAACTCTGGGACTCATCTCGTCAGGACCCAAGGACTCCTGGATGTTTGGGTCCTCAGGTGGTCCAGAACCTGATCTCCCATGGCAGTGTGGGATGGGAAGGGGTCTGTGGGACTGAGGAAGCAATGGCAGTCCCCACCTCACCAAACCAAGATGAGGGCTGTGCATCATGAGCAGTTCTCAGACAAGATGGAAGCGAAAAATGGTGTTGGGTACCTGAGCCTTCTCTGGTGGTAAGCAACATGGTGCACAGAGTGCAGCCATGTGCTCCGAGCAAGGAGCACAGGTTTGTGCAAGAGGCCCGGATGCAGGGCAGTGCCTTCATGACTGTATTGTGTCCAACAGGTGGCAGCAGAGCTGCGGTGCTCCCAAGTGCCGTAACAACTGCACGGAGAGATGTGTTGGTCTCTGTGGAAACAGCAAGGAAGTGGAATGTGCATTTCCCGGCATGCCCCGGAACCTCACTTTGCTGACTGGTCATTGTCTGCCCAGCAGGTAAGGGCGATGCACACCCGCCAGCGTTTACCCATTCCAGAGCCCGGCACAATAGGGTTCCCCCAGAGCTCTGAATTGCGCTTCATGGTGCCCAGAAGG
>NW_011258041.1:0-475 GCF_000146605.3 Meleagris gallopavo
TGATAGGTGCTGCAAAGGAACTCATCTTCACCTTTCAGATGGAAAGCCAATGGCTGTGTGCAATTTCTCCTGTAAAACTGTGGGGTTTTCCTGCACTTCAATGTCTCTGCTGTCTGACACAACGGGAGTTGTGCTGTGGCCTCGTGTCCGTGCCTGTGCCTCCTCCAGTGTGAGCAGCTTTGTGGAAGGACAAGACATCCACAGGGACTTGGGCCATAGTAAAGAACTGCGTCCTGTAAAGGAAAAGCACAGATAAGAGGGAGGATCGGCAAGCAGCAGCACCGCCATCGCAGATCTGGGGGAGGTGCTGTGTTTTTCTAAGTCTTGGCTATCCTAGCCACTGGAAGATGATGCCAAAATAACCATTCTGTTTGACAGATTCACCCTTTGGATCTCTATTAAAAAAAACAACTTAAACAGAATGAAGACCAGAAAAGGTGTGCAGATGTGTGTGTACGTGACAGGCCGCGCCAAG
>NW_011258042.1:0-590 GCF_000146605.3 Meleagris gallopavo
TTTCCCCACTATTGCCCACTTTTCTCCCACGTACTTGTCATTTTCTCCCAGAAATACCACATTTCACTTGGAAATGGGGCCTGTGCTTCCAAAAAGATGATATTTTCTCCCAGGCATACCTGTTTTCTTCAAACTACCGCACGTTTTCTCCCAAAAAGACTAGATGACAAGACCAAATTGGACACTTGCAACCAAGAATAGGACATCTTCTCCCACTAATACCACTTGTCTCCCAAGGATAGGACATTTTCCCTAAATGCTATGGCAGTTCTGCTAAGAAATACTCCTTTCCTTCCCTAAATGGGACATATGCACCCACAAAGACCACGACTCCGAGAAATTCCTCCCAGTTCCTCCCAATTACACTCCATTACATTCCTCATCATGACACTTACTCCCAGACTTTGGACTTTTACTGCGGAAAGACCATTTCGATCCAGAATATATGCCATTGGCCCTCACAAACACCGATTGCCTCACAAAGATGTGGCACATCCCACCAGAAAGACCATTCTAGCCCCAAAGATGGCATTTACTCCCAGAAACACCAGCGTTTCTCACACATTCCTCACCTTTTCCCCCCCACATAA
>NW_011258043.1:0-552 GCF_000146605.3 Meleagris gallopavo
TGCATCAGGTACATACAACAATTGTCCTGTTTACTGTCTTACTCCCTAAGCTCCATTCAGTGTTTTTCAGAAAGCGGTACTGTCATCCCCTTTGGCCTCTACCCCACTTTGTACCCTGTTCCTGGTACTAGGATTATGTTTTTATTATGTTCCCTTAGAACCAGATTCTATGAAATACTAAAGGGCACAACAACGTGTACGTCTGGGTATACACCCATCTGTCAGCTTGCTCTCTTCCCTTCTAAATCATTCATTAGATTCCCATCCTCTTTAGAATATCTCATAGGTTCTGGCTAAGATTCAGATATTTTAAGTTTACCGTCTGGAATTAAAGCCAGTTCACCAATTTCTTTTCCTTCAGGTGCCTGTTTTGTCCCCGATCCGCCATCGTGTTCCCAGTTTCCTGTTCAGTGTCACTCTTCTGATGTCCTTCACAATGCATGACAGCCATGCTGCTCTTTGGCAGATTTACATCATGCTGAATTTGTTGTCCTTGTGCGTAAGCAACCCTCGCTCTTTCCAGATGGTGCCATGAGTGGGTACCACCCCAAA
>NW_011258044.1:0-442 GCF_000146605.3 Meleagris gallopavo
CAGCAGACAATCAGAGAGAGCAACAAGGATTGCTGGAGTGCTGCATCTCACCGGTCGCTGTCTTCTCCTCTCGTACAGGCTTCACATGGAGTTTGTACCCAGACCACCACCCGCAATACGCCGCAAGTCCTCAGGAAGCGTCTCTGGTCTGCAGACACCAAAGAAAGAAAACACTTTGCCACCTCTTGACCAGGGCAAGAAGGTAAAGCAGCTGCCAGTTCTTTCCCTGGCACGGGCAACCAACTTGAGATGGGAAATCCCCTGCTGACCATCAGCCAAGGGCTCTGACTTGTGTCAGAGCTTCACGCCAGCTCAGCACAGCCCCTTCCCATGAACAGTTGTTGGCCTCTCCCAAACTAAGGCGCTGGGTGTGATGTGCCCCCATCCCTGGCTTTGTCAGGAGGATGTGCGGCTCCTAGGCCCCGCCTCCCCCAATGGAAGG
>NW_011258045.1:0-702 GCF_000146605.3 Meleagris gallopavo
CTTAAGCACCAGTGCCTGGGAACGTGACGCTACATCCAGTTGCTTATGGAAGGCCTCGTCAGCCTCCTCATCCTGATCAGGGGGCCTATAGTACACCCCCACAACAGTGTCACCCTTACCAGCCTGCCCCTTGATTCTCACCCATAAGCTCTCCACTGCTACATCACTCTCCCCCAAGTGAAGTTCAATACATTCTAGCTGCTCTCTCACATAAAGAGCAACTCCACCACCCCGCCTAGCCAGCCGATCTTTCCTAACAAGCACATAGCCCTCCATGACAACATTCCAGTCATGCGAGCTGTCCCACCACGTCTCCGTGATCGCGATGAGATCATGACCTTGCGACCGCACGCAGAACTCCAGCTCTTCCTGTTTATTCCCCATGCTACGCGCATTAGTATACAGGCACTTAAGAGAAGCAGCATCCCCCCACCCCTCTCCAAGCCTTTGAACTCCACTGTCTCCACCCATCAAGTTCTGTTTGGAGCCTCGAACTGCCCCCTCAGTCCCAGCGGTCCTCATTTTGTCCCCTTCCCCCTTCATACCTAGTTTAAACACCTGTCAATAAGTCCCGCCAGTTCCTCAGCTAGAACCCTCTTTCCCCGTGGAGACAGGCTGCATCCATCTGCAGCCATCATGCCAGGTGCCGAGTAAATTGCCCCATGATCAAAAAACCAAAACTCCTGCGTTTGCACCAACTCC
>NW_011258046.1:0-388 GCF_000146605.3 Meleagris gallopavo
TTTCCAACCAACTATGCTACTCTCTCCCAGAAAGAGCACTTTTCTGACAAGTACCTTCCCTTTTCTCTCAAAAATACTGCTAGGCACTCCTCAACAGGACATTTTCTCCCATCTACACCCCGTTTTCTCCCCAAAGGACCCCTTTTCACACCAAAAATACCACACTTGCCCTCCAAGAGAAGTCAGTCTTTCCCACTATTGCCCACTTTTCTCCCACGTACTTGTCATTTTCTCCCAGAAATACCACATTTCACTTGGAAATTGGGGCCTGTGCTTCCAAAAAAGATGGTATTTTCTCCCAGGCATACCTGTTTTCTTCAAACTACCGCACGTTTTCTCCCAAAAAGACTAGATGACAAGACCAAATAGGACACTTGCAACCAAGAAT
>NW_011258047.1:0-402 GCF_000146605.3 Meleagris gallopavo
TCAAAAAATACTGCTAGGCACTCCTCAACAGGACATTTTCTCCCATCTACACCCCGTTTTCTCCCCAAAGGACCCCTTTTCACACAAAAATACCACACTTGCCCTCCAAGAGAAGTCAGTCTTTCCCACTATTGCCCACTTTTCTCCCACGTACTTGTCATTTTCTCCCAGAAATACCACATTTCACTTGGAAATGGGGCCTGTGCTTCCAAAAAAGATGGTATTTTCTCCCAGGCATACCTGTTTTCTTCAAACTACCGCACGTTTTCTCCCAAAAAGCTAGATGACAAGACCAAATAGGACACTTGCAACCAAGAATAGGACATCTTCTCCCACAAATACCACTTCTCTCCCAAGGATAGGACTTTTTTCCCTAAATGCTATGGCAGTTCTGCTAAGAAA
>NW_011258048.1:0-506 GCF_000146605.3 Meleagris gallopavo
AGGGCACAAATCCAAGTGCAGGGTCAGTAGCTGGGATGAGGGAACACCCACCACCAAAACATGCTAGGGGATGAAAGGACTGAGCGTAGTCCTGCTCCATAAGGGCCTGGGAGTACTGGTGGGTGGGAGCTGGACACAAGCCAGCAGTGGGCCCTTCCAACCCAGAAAGCCAACCGTATCCTGGGCTGCATCCAAAGATGCGCAGTCAGCGGGCGAAGGGAGGAGATCCCCATCCCTCTGCTCTGCGCTGGTCAGGCCTCACCTGCAGTGCTGCGTCCAGATGTGGAGTCCTCAGTGCAGGGAGACATGGAGCTGTGCGAGTGCATCCAGAGTACAGCCACAAACACGACCCGAAGGATGGAACCCCTCTCCTGTAAGCAAGGAGAGCTGGGCTGTTCAGCCTGGAGAAGTGAAGGCTCCAAGGGAACCTGGTAACAGCCTTTCAATACCTAAAGGAAAGAACAAGGGAAAATGGAGGTGAAATCTAAGGAAAATGTCTTGTACAG
>NW_011258049.1:0-477 GCF_000146605.3 Meleagris gallopavo
GGAGTATTGGGGGTCAGTGGGGTCAGGGGGGTCACGTGAGGTCATATGGGATCTTTGTTGTCAGTGGGAATCTTGGGATCGTGGGAGGTTTCGTGGGTCAGTGTGGGGTCGTTGGGGTCACCGGTGTCACTGGGGTCAGGTGAGGACATTCGGGGTCAGTGGAATGGGGGTGGGTTCGTGTGAGGTCACTGGGGTCACCGGGGCCGTTGGGGTCACTGGGGTCATTGGAAGCCGTTCCCAGCTTTCCAGGTGTGACTCCGCCTCAGGAACTCCCTCTGTCCCCTCTCATTTATTCCTCTCAGCTCCCACGAGGCGCCATGGCGTCGGCTTAACTCGCACTCCGCCATCGCACTCAGTAAAACAAGTTTTGTCCGCAGATCGTTGTCGCTTTGTTCTTTTTCTTCCTTCCTGGAGCCCAGCTCCCAGCTCCCCGTCCCGTCTCCCCTTCCCTTCCCATTCTGTGGGCCCGGGGGGGGA
>NW_011258050.1:0-574 GCF_000146605.3 Meleagris gallopavo
ACAGTAGCACAGTGATTCAATGAACACCAGTTTTTACCAACCTGCCAGATTTAACAGGCTATTTCTTGTTGTATCCTGTAAACACAGAGAGCAGCCAATCTGATATTTAATGATACAAACCATAAGCAGAGGTACTGTTTTGTGCCAAGATACAATATGTGGTGATTGCAAAAGCTTACAGAGAAATTTAGTTGAGGAAAAAAAACATATAGCATGGAGTTTCTGAGTTGTTCTTCCACGGGTAATAAAAAAAAAAACAACACAAAAAAAACCCCAACTATCTTTAGTATGAGAAACAGATAAAATTAGAAAAGCTTCCAAAGTTTCTAGCAGAATGAGAGAAAACTTCTTGTTGCCCTTTTAATCTATGGAAAGTATTTGCAATCAACTCTACTTTTTATGATAAAACTTTATCAGAAAAGGATTCATATTTTCCTGTTCTGCCATCTGCTAGCTGTAAGACTTTGGTATGAACAATAAGGCAACCTGATTATAAGGTAAGACTAAATCTATCACCTTCTAAAAGATGAGTATTTTTCTTCTTCAACAACTTCATGAAGTTCTTTATAATAAC
>NW_011258051.1:0-400 GCF_000146605.3 Meleagris gallopavo
TAAAGAGTGGATGGGGCCAGGCACTTTTCAGTAGTGCCCAGTGACAGAACCAGAAATAGCAGGCACAAAGTGGGAAGTTCCATCTGAACGTGAGAAAAAACTTCTTTACTTTGAAAGTGACAGAGCCCTGGAACAAGCTGCCCAAAGAGGTGGTGGAGTCTCCTTCTCTGGAGATATTCAAATTCAATTCTTGGGTGCTTTCCTGTGCAGCCTGCCCTAGGCAATGTGGTTTAGCACAGGGGTTGGATGGGGGGGAGATCTGGAGGTTCCTTCCCACCCCTATCATCATGTGATTCTGTATTTTTCCCAAATTCCTTCTCTCTTAAGCCTATTTTTTATACTAGTTTTTATTTCAGGTGGAGCTAGAGTAGCTGTAGTCATACACATCTCTGTTGTGCCT
>NW_011258052.1:0-473 GCF_000146605.3 Meleagris gallopavo
AAATGTTGAGGGAACTGGGGTTGTTTCTGTGGGAGAAGAGAAAGCTCTGGAGATAGCTCATGACAGCCTTCCAAGACTCGAAGGGAGCGCATAAGCAGGAGGGGGCAACGGCTGTTTAGGAGGGTGGATAGCGATAGGACAAGGGGAAATGGTTTTCAAGTGAGACAGGGGAGGTTTAGGTTGGTTATTAGGAGGCAGCTTTTCACGCACAGGGTGGTGACGCACTGGAATGTGTGCTTGAGAGTCACTTCCAGGATGATCTGCTCCATGATCCGTGACCAGCACAGAGGTGAGACTGACATGCTGGTAGTTGCCCGCGTCACACTTTCTATCCTTCCTAAGAGGTGTGCTGTCACCTTTTTTCTCCTCACCAGGGACTTGACCTGACTGCCTCGACTTGTGAAATACCATGGAGAGTGGCTCGGTGACTGCAGCGGTGAATTCCCTCGGAACTCGTGGGACTCATCTCGTCA
>NW_011258053.1:0-538 GCF_000146605.3 Meleagris gallopavo
TTCCCAAAAAGATTGAGATTATTTTGCTCAGCAAAATTTGTGTCCAGTTAAAGTTTCTGTATTCTTCCCTTTTCATCCACAGTTTTTCCTCCACTATTCCATTTTGTCTCTATCTGAAGGCAAGTGATAGTAACTTGATCCATTTCTTAGAGAAATAAACTTCCACAGACAAAATCTTAATTTAAATTAATTTGACCAAACAATTTGAATCAGTAGGTGTTTGCCAATTGGCTCTGGAAGAAAGTTACTTGATCACATACCTTACACAGAGCATTTTCACAAGACTATGAGCTCACACATAGACACTTATACTAAAATGTCCACTTCAGTCTTTCATCCTAACCCCCTGGGTCTGGCTCTTCTTCACAAGTTTCTCCAGAAGGAGCTGCAGTTTGCTGCCCAGAGAGTTGTCTCACCTCTACTATAGGAATAGAACGTTGTTTCTGCATTAGATATTGAAAGGGGGAATCGATCTGATGAAGTAGAGCACAATGTATTTGTATTTGTAACTTGTCCTTAGAAATAGCCGATGTGAAAA
>NW_011258054.1:0-474 GCF_000146605.3 Meleagris gallopavo
CACTAAACCATTTAGGTTCAAACGGGATTTTGCTCAACAGGGTATCAGGGTTAGAAACCAGAGTGGCACTTTCTTACTATTTCATTAACTTTTCTCAAATTCTGTTTTAGTTGGTATGTCCCATTTGTTTTTTGTACTGGTAGAATTGGAGTGTTTTATAGTGATGTACAAGGGTCCAGAAAACCATCTTTAATCAAGGGTTGCACAATTGGTTTCAAGTCTGTTGTTCCTTCAAGAAGGAACAATAGGATATTGTTGCTGTTTCACTATCTCACTCCCCTCTTGAAGAGTTATTTTCAAAGGAGTCACAGTGAGCCCTCCTCGATTTCCCTCTCTTGCCCGAACTAGTGCATTTATTTCTTCTTCATCTTTCTCAGTTAATAACTTCATTGAAATGGTTATTCCCTTTTTTCAGGTTTTCTAACTGTAACCTTAACTTGATTATTAAATCTTTTCCCAATAAGTTTGTTCCTG
>NW_011258055.1:0-474 GCF_000146605.3 Meleagris gallopavo
TCTCCATGGGGACTTTCCCCAGGGTTCTAGCCGAGGAACTGGCAGGACTTATTGACAGGTTTAAACTAGGTATGAAGGGGGAAGGGGACAAAAATGAGGACCGCTGGGACTGAGGGGGCAGTTCGAGGCTCCAAACAGAACTTGATGGGTGGAGACAGTGGAGTTCAAAGGCTTGGAGAGGGGTGGGGGGATGCTGCTTCTCTTAAGTGCCTATATACTAATGCGTGTAGCATGGGGAATAAACAGGAAGAGCTGGAGTTCTGCGTGCGGTCGCGAGGCCATGATCTCATTGCGATCACAGAGACATGGTGGGACAGCTCACATGACTGGAATGTTGTCATGGATGGCTGTGTGCTTTTTAAGAAGATCGGCTGGCTAGGCGGGGTGGTGGAGTTGCTCTTCATGTGAGAGAGCAGCTAGAATGTATTGAACTTCACTTGGGAGAGAGTGATGTAGCAGTGGAGAGCTTATGGG
>NW_011258056.1:0-555 GCF_000146605.3 Meleagris gallopavo
GACTGGAGGATAGCCAATGTCACTCCGGTACTCAAAAAGGGACGAAGAAGGAAGAGCCGGGTAATTATAGGCCTGTCAGCCTCACCTCTGTCCCTGGAAAGCTGATGGAACAGCTTGTGCTGGATACCATCTCCAGACACCTGGGAGAAAAGGAGGTTATCAGGAGTAGTCAGCATGGGTTCACCAAGGGGAGGTCGTGCTTGACCAACTTGGTGGCCTTCTATGATGCTGTCACATGCTGGGTGGATGGGGGCAGAGCGGTAGATGTAATCTACCTTGATTTTAGAAAGGCATTTGATACTGTCTCCCACGACATCCTTATAACAAAGCTGAGGAAGTGTGGGATAGACGAGTGGACAGTGAGGTGGGTTGAGAACTGGCTGAGTGGCAGAGCGCAGAGGGTCGTCGTTGGTGGTGCAGAGTCTGGCTGGAGACCTGTAACCAGTGGTGTCCCCCAGGGGTCTGTGCTGGGTCCGGTCTTGTTCAACATCTTCATCAATGACCTTGATGAGGGGATAGTGGCCACCCTCAGCAAGTTTGCTGATGATACGAAGT
>NW_011258057.1:0-578 GCF_000146605.3 Meleagris gallopavo
GTGGGCACGAGATGCGGATCTCCCTGTGGCTCTGAAGGCTCGTTTCCCCGCATCCCCTCGTGTCCCGTGACGGGGAGAGTTGTTTCGTGGTCTTTCTTGAAACGTACGATGTCAGGAGGCTCGGACCCAGCTCCGGGAGCTCCGCACGGGGACAGGCAGGGACGTGGGAAACGGCCCTTGGGGATTCCAGCTGCGGGGCAGCAGCTCAGCACAGCGCCGCTGATGATTTGAGCAAAGCGAGAAGCAAAGGCGCACTTTGCCTGACTCTGCCGGGCTCCAGCACGGCTCGATCCATGGGATCAGTTCCCCTCTTTTGGGGCTGCCCAGCGCCCCAGCCAGCCTGGCCTTGAACCCCTCATCCACAGGGATGGACGGGGCATCCACAGCCTCTCTGGGCGGCTGTTCCAGCACCTCATCACCCTCTCACTGATAAATTTCTCTCTGATACCTGAACTAACTCTCCACTCTTTTTGTTGAAAACTCTTCCCCTTTGCTCTGTTGCTCTCTCCCCATGTTAAAAGCTGACTTCCCTCCTGCTTAGCAGTTCCCATCTAATTCCTGGTAAGGCCACATCAGGT
>NW_011258058.1:0-589 GCF_000146605.3 Meleagris gallopavo
CAATTTATATTCATGGGGTGACTGGAGGTTCCCAAGAGCTGACTATGTTGGAGGCCGAAATCAGCCTCACTGGTAAAGACTGGCAAAGCACCCTATTGTGACTGGCCCAGGGGCTCCATGCATACTTGGTATTGATTACCTCAGAAGGGGATATTTTAAGGATCCCAAAGGGTATCGATGGGCCTTTGGAATAGCTGCTGTAGACATAGAAGGTGTTAAGCAGTTGTCTATTTTGCCTGGCCTGTCAGAAGATCCATCTGCCGTGGGGTTGCTACGAGTGAAAGAGCAACAAGTACCGATTGCTACAAAAACGGTGCACAGACGGCAGTACCGCACCAACAGGGATTCCTTGCTCCCCATTCAGAAGCTGATTCACCAACTAGAGAATCAGGGAGTGATTAGCAAGACTCACTCACCTTTTAACAGCCCCATATGGCCAGTGCGTAAAGCCAGTGGAGAATGGAGGCTGACGGTGGACTACCATGGCCTGAATGAAGTCACACCCCCATTGAGTGCTGCTGTGCCAGATATGTTAGAACTCCAATATGAATTGGAGTCAAAGGCAGCCAAATGGTACGCCACCATTGAT
>NW_011258059.1:0-471 GCF_000146605.3 Meleagris gallopavo
GCATTCTGCATGTACCCGAGGCGAAGTGCAAACCGCTCCTCTCCGACGTGCGGACGCGAGACCGCTCGCGCGTCGGAGAAAAGCAGCAGGCACAAGTCGCCCGTTCTCGGCAAGTGAGAAACACGAGAGCGCTGCTGACGGCTGAAAGCGGCACTCGGGGAGAAGCGCGATTTCTCGACCAGCGTCGGCAAACTCTCCGGAGCGGTTCAGCGCGAGTGCCGCTTTCTACGCATGAGAGCGAAGCAGTGCAATTCCGATGCCGAGAACGTGCGAATTCAGCCTCCTGCACTACCTCCGTAGGGAGGTTTTTTCTCCGCAGGCCAGAAAGGATCGCTCCCCACTTTCTGTCACGCTCTCTCTCCCTGGGAGCGAAACAAATGTCGCTCCCCGAACTTCCAACAGCCTTATTAGAGAGGGTTTTGCTCTCCACTTCCTTTTCCTCCGAGCATGCACAAGCGTAGCCATGGAGAA
>NW_011258060.1:0-503 GCF_000146605.3 Meleagris gallopavo
TTCCTCCTGGCAGGCACCTGTCATGCAGCTTTGGGAACTGGGGCGTAAACACTGCTGATCACACAGCCCCGTAAGTGCTGGAGCAGAGCACTGCTTCCACAGAAACCGAGGACCTTTCTGCTTCTTATGCTCTCCTTCATGCCAGGAGGCTGGGCTTGCACAAGAAGGTGGGGGAGGCTGCTGGGGAACACAGCCCAAGCTGAAGCAAGGGCATATTCCGTACCACTTAACGTCATGCTCCGTAGTAAGAGCCGACCTGCAGAAGGAGGCGTGAGGGCGTATTGGGAGCAATGCTGTTTGTCTTGCCAGCAAACTGTCACACGTGATGGGCCCCCGTTTTTCCTGGAAGCACCTGAATATCTATCTACAAGCTGGAAATGAATCCCGCATTTTGCTTTGCTCCTTCTGCGCCTTGGCTTTGCCTACAAAAGTGCCTTCAGCCTCTCCCGTGAGTCCTCACACTTCCACCTTGCCGGTACTCGTCCCCAGTCTCGGCTGCGGAG
>NW_011258061.1:0-489 GCF_000146605.3 Meleagris gallopavo
AATGCAGGACGTCATCCAGCAGCTGCCCGCTCCTCACTACAGGTCAGTTGTTGCCCTCAGCCTGCTGAGCTCAGCCTGCTGCACTTCAGAGGGCACTGGTGCCATTCCAGGCTTTGTGTCACGCTGCAACACGATGCCTGTGTGTGCTGAAGCGGTTGAAGGCTACACGGGGTGAATTTATTGGCTCAGTTCCTGGGCACGGGGGCACGCTTGGTGCAGCTGATGGCTGCGGCTGTGCTGTGCTGGGCCTTGGTGCTGCAGCGTGGCACTGAGTCAAGTTGGATCTACTTCGTCTTCAGTGACAGTAGCAATAACAACAACCAGCATGAATTGAGGTTTGCTTTGTGAATGGCAGCACGGCGTGCTCCTTGGTGCTGAACATTGCCTGTGTTGTTTTCCAGGACACTGGAGTACCTGATGAGACACTTGGCTCATCTAGCTGGGAGCTCCTCCATTACCAACATGCACGCTAAGAACTTAGCGATTGTG
>NW_011258062.1:0-496 GCF_000146605.3 Meleagris gallopavo
GGCTGACAGCAGAGCAGGAGCCTGGACTGTTCTCCAAGCCCACGGGCACAATTTCTAGATGACCATTCCTGCTCTCTTGCTTAGATGGGGACTGGTGTGTCCTTGATCAGCCAGGAGAATCTCTTCAGTGGCATCACCGATTGCCCACTGCGGAAGTCTCCAGAGCCCAATTTGACAGCTTTTGGCTGCAACAATTCAGACTTGGGGAGACGACCTTGAAGAAATGACTTCTAAAAGCTGCCTTTTCTACAGATCACAGCAGAACGAGTCTGCCTGCCCCAGCGGAAGAGCTGCCTGCATGGAACTGCAGACAGAGTCAGCTGTGGTGGAATTCATCATCAACCACACAGACGTCCTCTTCTGCTCCAAATCCGGATCCGACATGGCAGATGGAGCAGGTGAGTGTCTTCCTGCATTAGCTTTATCTTGATCTGACACCTTGATCAAATGCAGGCCTTCTCCAAGACCCTTGAACTACGCTTTTACTATTGAGGGG
>NW_011258063.1:0-439 GCF_000146605.3 Meleagris gallopavo
CTGACTGCAGAGCAGTACTTAGGAGCATCTCCCTGTCTGCAGGAACCGTGCAACAGCTCAGACACAGCCCGATGTGGTCCAACAAAAGGGATTCTGGAGCTCTCTGTAGGCAGAGGAGTGGCTATGGGTCTTTCTGACCCATACTTGATTATCTATAAGGAAGCTGAAAAGTAAAAGTTTCTTTGACAGAAAACTACAATTGCATGAAGTTTCAAATAGAGATTTGGTAGCTTTTGCTCTGAAAGTGTACAAAGCTTGCGGAGATGCAGAGTCCTAGGGCGTATGTGGAAATGGATACAGCGCATAGTGGTACCGTACGGCTTTCTATCCATGTTTTTGAAATGAAGCTCATCTGTCTGAATGGCGTATTTCCGAAATACAAAGCACTTCTATCGTTACCGTTAATCCACAACAAAATACCTCAGTATCCTGGGTAGAG
>NW_011258064.1:0-749 GCF_000146605.3 Meleagris gallopavo
TTTTTGGTGGTGAAAAAGGGGGTCCTTTAGGGGAGAAAACGGGGTGTAGATGGGAGCAAATGTCCTGTTGAGGAGTGTCCAGCAGTATTTTTGAGAGAAAAGGGAAGGTACTTGTCAGAAAAGTGCTCTTTCTGGGAGAGAGTAGCATAGTTGGTTGGAAAATGCCACCCATTTGTGAGAAAGCTGCTTTGTTTCCGGGAGGAAATAGCATTCTTTGGGGAGAAGATGTCCTCTTTTGGATGGAAAAGTAGTAGTTGTGGGAGAAGCTGTCCAATGTTTGGGCCCAAGGTAGCATTACTGGGAGGTAATGTCATTGTATTGGAGAAGGGTGGTATTTCTTGGGGAGAATGTGTTCTTTTTGGAAGCCAACGGTGTACTTTGGGGGGAAAAAGCGTCCTTTCTGGGAGAAAATGTCCTAGTTTGTGAAAAAATGTCATAGTGCGGAGTGTGGTGTAGCAGATTAGGGGGAATTGGGAGGTATTCCTAAGAGAACTGTCATTTCTGGGTGAAAAAGGTCTTATGTGGGGGGAACAGGTGAGGAATGTGTGAGAAAGCTGGTGTTTCTGGGAGTAAATGTCATCTTTTGGGGGCTAGGAAAATGGGTCTTTCTGGTGGGATGTGCCACATCTTTGTGAGGCAATCGGTGTTTGTGAGGGCCAATGGCATATATTCTGGATCGAAATGGTCTTTCCGCAGTAAAGTCCAAAAGTCTGGGAGTAAGTGTCATGATGAGGAATGTAATGGAGTGT
>NW_011258065.1:0-475 GCF_000146605.3 Meleagris gallopavo
ATTATCCTAGCATACAATAGAGAGAGGACATATGAAAGCTGCACCCAAAGCATTATTTATTGCAAGGAAAAAAAATTAAAAATACACCTGACTAAATTAAAATTTTTAAAGCTCTACCATACGTGAAACTCTCATTACATCATAAAATACTGTCAGCACTGCAAGACTTGACATTTTAAAACAAGCCCACTGGTGGAGGTTAACTGAAAACTAAAAAACCGTAACAGCTAGAAAATGTCAGAAGTGATAGACAACTTTGTTTTCTTCCTCCTACAGATTCTAATCTCTGCATTCCACATGCTTAAAATCTTCTCTCTCCTCCGAGATTTTACTTCTGTCCCTACTTCAGTTTCTCACCTGTGCTCCCACCTCTATCTGCCATGTTTGACCCTGCATTGAAGGCAAATTTGCACAGTCTGGATTCCAGTTCTGTACATGAACAAGTAGAGCAATAGGGTCCAGTGCAGAAGTATTT
>NW_011258066.1:0-493 GCF_000146605.3 Meleagris gallopavo
ATTTTTAAAGCTCTACCATACGTGAAACTCTCATTACATCATAAAATACTGTCAGCACTGCAAGACTTGACATTTTAAAACAAGCCCACTGGTGGAGGTTAACTGAAAACTAAAAAAACCGTAACAGCTAGAAAATGTCAGAAGTGATAGACAACTTTGTTTTTCTTCCTCCTACAGATTCTAATCTCTGCATTCCACATGCTTAAAATCTTCTCTCTCCTCCGAGATTTTACTTCTGTCCCTACTTCAGTTTCTCACCTGTGCTCCCACCTCTATCTGCCATGTTTGACCCTGCATTGAAAGGCAAATTTGCACAGTCTGGATTCCAGTTCTGTACATGAACAAGTAGAGCAATAGGGTCCAGTGCAGAAGTATTTAAACATCAACTAAAAAGGTCCTGCCGCAGTTCTAATAATGTTTTAAAGACTTTCATTTTTCTAGTGACTATAAACTCAATTGGACAGCAATGCTGACTAGAAGACTGGGATTGAAA
>NW_011258067.1:0-516 GCF_000146605.3 Meleagris gallopavo
TCTGCAGAGAGGGACCTGGGCGTCCTGGTGGACGACAGGTTGGCCATGAGCCAGCAGTGTGCCCTCGTGGCCAAAAAGGCCAATGGCATTCTGGGGTGCATTAAGAAGAGCGTGTCCAGCAGGTCGAGGGAGGTGATCCTCCCCCTCTACTCTGCCCTGGTAAGGCCTCATCTGGAGTACTGTGTGCAGTTCTGGGCTCCCCGGTACAAAAAAGCAGGGGATCTCTTGGAAAGAGTCCAGCGGAGGGCCACAAAGATGGTGAAGGGCCTGGAGCATCTCCCCTGTGAAGAAAGGCTAAGTGAACTGGGTCTGTTTAGCCTTGAGAAAAGACGACTGAGAGGGGACCTGATCCAGGTTTATAAATATCTGAGGTGTGGCGGCCATAGTGGTGAGGCCAGTCTCTTTTCAGTGGTACGTGGAGACAGGACGAGGGGAAACGGACATAAGCTGCAGCATAGGAAGTTTCACACGAATGTGCGTAAGAACTTCTTCACGGTGAGGGTGACGGAGCACTGG
>NW_011258068.1:0-447 GCF_000146605.3 Meleagris gallopavo
ATTTATATTCAAGTGTATTTAGATTGTTGTGATTGATTGCAGTTTGCACCAGGCCAAAATAGATGAGTACTGGAACAAGAAACCACTGTGCCATCCCCCCGCGTGTCTCACAGAGTGCTCTGAGAAAGAGCCACTTGCAAACTCTTGTTGTAAAATAGTATGTTACCTCAGGAATGGGGAGGAATACACTGGAAGTTGGAATGTCCTTATCTGCAGAAATCTAGGAAACCTCAGTGTAGCACTGAAAATCTCCATGACTGGAGACGAGACTGAAATAGAATATTTGGTAGACAAAATTGGTTTCTGTATTTACAGAATATGTATTTATACAGATATGTATTTTAAGGGCACTGAAGCCCTTAATTGGTCAAGATTGGTTGGAGCAATTAGAGGGAAAATAAGATTTAAAATTGGGACTTTATAGACAGGAATGTTGCCTGGAAGATC
>NW_011258069.1:0-647 GCF_000146605.3 Meleagris gallopavo
GCCAGGCTCAGCACTCAGCCCGCCCAGGGAGCTGCCCAGGGCTCTGCGGGGAGACGTGTCGGGGGAAGGAGCCCCCAGCAGGGCGAGGGCGAGGGCGATGGGGCGTTCTACTGCCTCAGCTGCTGCATCCTAGAGCACTTCATGGCACCTTTCCATGTCTCCATCTTTCACGAAAGGACCTTGCAGAGTCCGTGCTTTCCGTTTCTTCCTAAAGGAGTGTGAAAATTTCTTTGAACTGAGCACTGAGACACCAGAATCATTACAATGAGATGTCACAGAATTGCAGAGGTTGGAAAAAGACCTTCAAGATCGTCGAGTCCAACTGCAACCTGACCGTGTCACTCTAACAGCCCACCACTAAATCACATCCCTGAGCAAACTAGAAACTCTACCCAGGATACTGAGGTATTTTGTTGTGGATTAACGGTAACGATAGAAGTGCTTTGTATTTCGGAAATACGCCATTCAGACAGATGAGCTTCATTTCAGAAACATGGATAGAAAGCCGTACGGTACCACTATGCGCTGTATCCATTTCCACATACGCCCTAGGACTCTGCATCTCCGCAAGCTTTGTACACTTTCAGAGCAAAAGCTACCAAATCTCTATTTGAAACTTCATGCAATCGTAGTTTTCTTGTACAAAG
>NW_011258070.1:0-528 GCF_000146605.3 Meleagris gallopavo
CTACCAGCTGCTCGTGCCTGTGAGGCCTCCTCCCGGGCACACCTTCCATGTGGAGCTGGACGACGCGGAGGAGACAGCCACGAGCAGGTCCTGTCTGCGCGTGCAGCTGGAGTGCACCTGCACGAGGGAGCGGCTGCTGGGGGACATGCTCTGCTTTCTGCACCACGATCAGGAGGAGCTGAGGGAAAAACAGGGGCCCAGCTTGCTTGACACCTTCTGCACGGGCTCCTATCTGCACGTGGAGAAAAGCGCGCTCTGGCTCCAGGACCAGGTGAAAGCAGCCTGGAGGCATCTGCCTCAGTCGCGTGACTGCCGCCTGGAGCTGCTGCCCTCCCACCGCTCATGCAAGATCCGGCTGACCACCCCTCCAACTGCACCTTCACCATCGAGATGACTCTTGGGTGCAGCTTGATGAATCGGACACATTCCTGAGCATTGAGTAGGCTCAGGATACGTTGCTGTGATCTTTCTGTTTCCTCTTTCAAGTATGCCATTCTCTTACTTAAATAAATTGGATACCATTGTTAA
>NW_011258071.1:0-447 GCF_000146605.3 Meleagris gallopavo
GCAGCTGGAGTGCACCTGCACGAGGGAGCGGCTGCTGGGGGACATGCTCTGCTTTCTGCACCACGATCAGGAGGAGCTGAGGGAAAAACAGGGGCCCAGCTTGCTTGACACCTTCTGCACGGGCTCCTATCTGCACGTGGAGAAAAGCGCGCTCTGGCTCCAGGACCAGGTGAAAGCAGCCTGGAGGCATCTGCCTCAGTCGCGTGACTGCCGCCTGGAGCTGCTGCCCTCCCACCGCTCATGCAAGATCCGGCTGACCACCCCCTCCAACTGCACCTTCACCATCGAGATGACTCTTGGGGTGCAGCTTGATGAATCGGACACATTCCTGAGCATTGAGTAGGCTCAGGATACGTTGCTGTGATCTTTCTGTTTCCCTCTTTCAAGTATGCCATTCTCTTACTTAATAAATTGGATACCATTGTTAACACCAGCGCTCCTCGTGTA
>NW_011258072.1:0-466 GCF_000146605.3 Meleagris gallopavo
ATGGTAAGCGTTATGTGCTCACCATGGTGGAGGCAACAACTGGGTGGCTTGAAACCTATGCAGTACCCCACGCTACCGCCCGAAATACCATACTAGGTCTTGAGACACAAGTCCTGTGGCGACATGGTACCCCAGAAAGAATTGAGTCAGATAATGGGACTCATTTTAAAAATTCTCTTGTAGGTACCTGGGCTAAAGGTCATGGTATTGAGTGGATTTACCATATTCCCTACCATGCACCGGCCTCAGGTAAGATTGAACGATACAATGGGTTGTTAAAAACTATGCTGAAAGCAATGGGAGGCGGTACATTTAAGCACTGGGAGAAGCATTTGGCAGAAGCCACCTGGTTAGTCAATACCAGAGGATCTATCAATCGTGGTGGTCCAACCCAGTCCAGCTCCCTACATACCGTAGAGGGAGATAAAGTCCTGTTGTACATGTAAAGAATAATGTTGGGAAAGGC
>NW_011258073.1:0-472 GCF_000146605.3 Meleagris gallopavo
TAGTGCTGAGAATTGTTTTAGAAAAGTTATACTCAGCTAAGAAGGTGTAATAAAGACGTTAAAGAAAGCAGCCCCTGTTGTGTTGACCAGGGATGAACATAAAATCATCTCCCAGTTAATGCGGAGGCAGCTGATGTGACTGCCTCTGTCCTCAGCAGCTTGCTGGAAGGAAGCCCACAAAGCATTTCAGTGCAGGGCTGCTGAGGGAAGCTGTCAGAGCAGAGCACTCTGTCCCCTTGCAGAGTACCGGGATGCTTTTCCAGCTGACTGACTGATGGCTGCTTTGTCTGTGGCCCTGGCTCTGGAGGAGTGAAGCAGTGCTGAGAGTGGAAACGCAGCGATGTTGCAGCCCCACTCTTGGAGTCCAAAGCCATTCCCACATGACCCATGGCTGTCTGCCAACGCCAAGTGGCACACGAGGTCCGGCAGGTGGGTCAGGTAATGACATGACAAAAGGACAGCATGGACAGTT
>NW_011258074.1:0-587 GCF_000146605.3 Meleagris gallopavo
ACTGCGCTCACATCCACGTGTTGGGTCTTCATAAATGCTCTGTTCAGTGCGGAGGAGTTCAGTGACAGGCCCTGTGCTCCGTGTGCACTCCACGTCAGGTGCTGTGCTGTCATCCTGGCCCTCTGCTGCCATCTGTCGCCTGGCTACAAAATGAACTGAGCGCTGGCAGGAAGGTTCAACCTCTGCTGTGTCCACCTGTGACGCTGTGGCCAGCATTATAAAATAGGAGGCATTCCTTTTGGATCAGCCCTTGCATAGTTATGAAAAATTAAGGTTTGTAATGGCTGGCTGAGTAAATTGGTGGCTGCTAGAGAGGGGCACAACTCTAAAATAACAGCAGTTAGACACTGGTAGCTTTCAAGGCCAATTTAAATAACGTGGCTGCATTGGGTTATTTACTTATTTAATGTTATCTTTCATTGTCGTATTTCCTGAAAAGTCTTCAGGTCTGGCATTCTAGGCTTGATTTTGAATCTGCAAACTCTAGTATTCTCGAGCAACTCCATCCTGTGAGTGGATTAGATTTCATACTCCATTGTAAAACTGCTTTTAAGAATTGGTATTGCAAGAAATGATTCTTGAGGTCC
>NW_011258075.1:0-455 GCF_000146605.3 Meleagris gallopavo
CTCGACCTGCTGGACACGCTCTTCTTAATGCACCCCAGAATGCCATTGGCCTTTTTGGCCACGAGGGCACACTGCTGGCTCATGGCCAACCTGTCGTCCACCAGGACGCCCAGGTCCCTCTCTGCAGAGCTCCTCTCCAGCAGCTCATCCCCCAGCCTGTATTGGTGCATGCAATTATTCCTCCCTAGGTGTAAGACCCTACACTTGCTTTTGTTGAACCTCATCCGGTTTCTTACTGCCCAGCTCTCCAGCCTGTCCAGGTCTCGCTGAATGGCAGCACAGCCCTCAGGCGTGTCAGCCAATCCTCCCAACTTCGTATCATCAGCAAACTTGCTGAGGGTGGCCACTATCCCCTCATCAAGGTCATTGAAGAAGACGTTGAACAAGACCGGACCCAGCACAGACCCCTGGGGGACACCACTGGTTACAGGTCTCCAGCCCAGACTCTGCACCAC
>NW_011258076.1:0-564 GCF_000146605.3 Meleagris gallopavo
CTCTCTGCAGAGCTCCTCTCCAGCAGCTCATCCCCCAGCCTGTATTGGTGCATGCAATTATTCCTCCCTAGGTGTAAGACCCTACACTTGCTTGTGTTGAACCTCATCCGGTTTCTTACTGCCCAGCTCTCCAGCCTGTCCAGGTCTCGCTGAATGGCAGCACAGCCTTCAGGCGTGTCAGCCAATCCTCCCAACTTCGTATCATCAGCAAACTTGCTGAGGGTGGCCACTATCCCCTCATCAAGGTCATTGATGAAGATGTTGAACAAGACCGGACCCAGCACAGACCCCTGGGGGACACCACTGGTTACAGGTCTCCAGCCAGACTCTGCACCACCAACGACGACCCTCTGCGCTCTGCCAGTCAGCCAGTTCTCAACCCACCTCACTGTCCACTCGTCTATCCCACACTTCCTCAGCTTTGTTATAAGGATGTCGTGGGAGACAGTATCAAACGCCTTCTAAATCAAGGTAGATTACATCTACCGCTCTTCCCCACTCCACCCACGCATGTGACAGCATCATAGAAGGCCACCAAGTTGGTCGAGCACGACCTCCCCTTGG
>NW_011258077.1:0-478 GCF_000146605.3 Meleagris gallopavo
TGCGTCCTGTTCAGACAGTGCTTGGAGCCTCTTCATTCATCACCATCAGGACTCGGCTCCAGGCACACTGTGAGGAAGAAAGAAATAGAATTAGATGCACGGGAAGAAGGGAACTGATATTTAGGTCTAAATTACTCTAATTACTTCTCTGAGGATACACTTGCAATATCAGGAAGAAACAAAACTGTGGAGTATTTAACCAGAGGGATCAAACTAGGCATGGTAAACTGCTCTCCTGAAATAATCTACTTTCACCGTGATCTCACTGTTAGCACTGGGCTCATCTTGGGTGCAGATCATTCACGGAAAGATGACACTTGGTAAGAAAGCAAAGATGCTAACTAGCCTTCCTCGTTGATTAGATATTAAATCCAAGTGTTTCCCATGAACTGCAGTGTTGACAAAACATTATTCATACAAATTTCAGTATCATTTCAGATCACTGAATATGGCCGATTCACTCACTCATTCAACTCAC
>NW_011258078.1:0-577 GCF_000146605.3 Meleagris gallopavo
AAGGTTTATTCTTTGATAACAGGAATGACCCCCCACCCCCATGTAAATAATAAAAGGGCAGAGGAGTGGCTGTGGGGCTCCTCGTGTCACACAGGGGGTAAACTTTGGGGACAGAGGTCACTGCAGCATCCTGGCCCCACAGCCCCTATGGCCCCGTAACCGCTACAGCCCCATCCCATATCCATCTCCCATAACTTTATCCCATCCCATATCTATCATATCCACCCCACAGCCATCTCAAATCCATCCCATATCCATACCCCCACATCCTCTTTCCATCACCTCCCCCACTATCTGCATCCATCCCATGTCCATTCCATATACTTATCCCATCCCATTGTCATCCCAGTCCCATCCCATATGCATATTTCATCCCCAATCCATCCCACATTCTTCCCATGTTGATCCCATGTCCATCCCAAATATATTCCATTTTCTGATCTCCCATTCCATATTCATCCCATATCCGTATCCCCACACCCCAGTCCTATAGGGAGCATTGGGGGGGGCTTGGGAGGGGCTATGGGGGTCTATGTGGGGGTATGAGGTGGGCTATGGAAGGATGTGGGGCTCAGTG
>NW_011258079.1:0-367 GCF_000146605.3 Meleagris gallopavo
ATTTAACCTGGAGCTAGAAAGGATGGATAAGGGAACAGGCAGCTCTACACTTTCTTATTTAATACATATATATATGTATATATATATATATATAGCTAGAAAGGAATCGTGTAGTACATAATGTAGCTGTCAATATTATTTGTTTTCTTTTTTTTTTGGTTCATTTATTGATCTTTCTTGTCTTTCAGATTAATCAAGCAAACCACCAGCTCTGCAGAATTATCCCTACTCCGCAGGCCAAAAATTCTTCAGACACATCAGAAGATATCTGTAATACCTTGGCACAGCCTTTCTCCAGATCAGCCCATGGAGGGCTGAAATAACTCCTGATTCCAGCTGACAACGAGCTGCTTTCTCACAGACATTC
>NW_011258080.1:0-478 GCF_000146605.3 Meleagris gallopavo
TGCCTGGCAGCTCTACATTGCTCAGAGCAAAGCTGCACGAGGAACAAAACGACTACCAGGTGCGAAAGACTGATGAACACACTTCACTCCTGGGTTGCACAGCTATGAGTTGAAGCACCTTCACACTGTTCGGCCTCTCCAGGGACTTCACACAGCTTTAAGTACCACCATTTAGACACAGACTCATATCGCTGCACAGCCACCAACGGCCGCTGTCGGCCTCTCTATTCCTTCCATAGAGCACTGCCATCAGTCCCTCTTTGCACTCAAGACTCTCCTGTTTTCTCAGGTATCTCCTTTGTTGCACTACGGGAATGGTATTGCCATTAGCTACCGCAACCACCGCCAACCAAACCAAAACAAAAAGAACTTTCAGAAAGACCCCCAAAAACCCCAACTCTGTTTGCCATGATGAAAATGCATGTGCAAAAGCACAGCACTCACCCATGGCAAGCAAAGCATCCAGCAGGTCTGCTGA
>NW_011258081.1:0-498 GCF_000146605.3 Meleagris gallopavo
CTACATTGCTCAGAGCAAAGCTGCACGAGGAAACAAAACGCTACCAGGTGCGAAAGCTGATGAACACACTTCACTCCTGGGTTGCACAGCTATGAGTTGAAGCACCTTCACACTGTTCGGCCTCTCCAGGGACTTCACACAGCTTTAAGTACCACCATTTAGACACAGACTCATATCGCTGCACAGCCACCAACGGCCGCTGTCGGCCTCTCTATTCCTTCCATAGAGCACTGCCATCAGTCCCTCTTTGCACTCAAGACTCTCCTGTTTTCTCAGGTATCTCCTTTGTTGCACTACGGGAATGGTATTGCCATTAGCTACCGCAACCACCGCCAACCAAACCAAACAAAAGAACTTTCAGAAAGACCCAAAAAACCCCACTCTGTTTGCCACGATGAAAATGCATGTGCAAAAGCACAGCACTCACCCATAGCAAGCAAAGCATCCAGCAGGTCTGCTGACATCTCAGATTTAATGCAGTGCCCCAGGATACATCAA
>NW_011258082.1:0-544 GCF_000146605.3 Meleagris gallopavo
GGAGTCACCTTTTTTTCTTCTGGTCAGCATGCCATAACTCAACCTTCCATCCTAAGGCTTGTGTCTTGATAGGGATGTTCCCTTCACCTCACACCTTTAGCACAACACCTGCTGTTGGGATTCCCACCAGGGAAGAAGTATTAGTGCCACTCCTTGCTCCTTGCTGCTAGGATGGGGTGTTTGAAAACTGATGCACGTGCCGTGATCACATCTCTCTTGCAGGAAGAAAGTGCTGAGCAAAAAGAATGTTTGGGCCAGGTGACCTCAGGAGTCTGGCTGTTTTGGATGACGGCAGCTGATGGAAACAGGTATTCTTGTGGCTCTTCAGCTTTGAACACGAGTCAGGTGTGCTGTAGCAAGAGCCATTAGGCTCTGAAATGCCTTTCAACATGCACACTGCCTCTTTCTGTCCTGCCCTGCCATCTTTGTTCCTTTTTGATGCAGGTAATTTTTACTGGCATGTACTGGGCTTGTTCAGTCGGTGCTCTTGGAGCACTGTGCAGTGACGAGGTCGGAGGTAATAACACCTGCTGGATGAAGATGA
>NW_011258083.1:0-475 GCF_000146605.3 Meleagris gallopavo
CGGTAGATGTAATCTACCTTGATTTTAGAAAGGCATTTGATACTGTCTCCCATGACATCCTTATAACAAAGCTGAGGAAGTGTGGGATAGACGAGTGGACAGTGAGGTGGGTTGAGAACTGGCTGACTGGCAGAGCACAGAGGGTCGTCGTTGGTGGTGCAGAGTCTGGCTGGAGACCTGTAAGCAGTGGTGTCCCCCAAGGGTCTGTGCTGGGTCCGGTCTTGTTCAACATCTTCATCAATGACCTTGATGAGGGGATAGTGGCCACCCTCAGCAAGTTTGCTGATGATACGAAGTTGGGAGGATTGGCTGACACGCCTGAAGGCTGTGCTGCCATTCAGCGAGACCTGGACAGGCTGGAGAGCTGGGCAGTAAGAAACAGGATGAGGTTCAACAAAAGCAAGTGTAGGGTCTTAACACCTAGGGAGGAATAATTGCGTGCACCAATACAGGCTGGAGGATGAGCTGCTGGAGA
>NW_011258084.1:0-570 GCF_000146605.3 Meleagris gallopavo
ACGAACACCATCCATCTCTATGATCCATCTGTCCATGGGTCTATAACGGCACACGTAGAACATTTAGAGCTAACTATACCAGAAAGAAATGCTTGGCACTGCAGCTGACCAGCCCTTCAAGGGACAGGTGAAAAATCTACCAGCTTACAGAGCACGGTGACATTCTAGAACCAGTGGAAATTTGCTGCTTATTTCACTTGACAGAAGAGGAAGTGCTGTGTCATTACGTGCAGCAAAGATCTGGGCTGCTGCTGTAGCAACAGCTGGAAAGAATTACTGTCACCTCTGCTCTCCTTTATCACGCCGGCCATCTCTGATTAAAATACACTGTATTGAAATGGCCACATAAATTACAGCATGGAATGAGCAATAGCAAGGCTCGTATTTGTGTCAGTGCATGGGGCTGTACAAGGAGGCATCATTCCAGTGGAACTCCCTGCACTAGGAAAGCATCGTGGACACTGTGGTACCATGGAGCTGCTGGGCTTTGTCCAGGCACACGCCTGGGAAAAATACAATGAAAGAAACTAGCAGGAAAGTGAAGGGATCAAAAAACAATCACAGAGTCCT
>NW_011258085.1:0-694 GCF_000146605.3 Meleagris gallopavo
TGGGGGCATCCGTGTGCTTCCAGTGTGAGTACATGGGCTTGTGTAGTCCTTGGCTTCTTAGCTGCTGTTTGTCTGGGCCGTGCTGGCAGACTGCCTGCTCCCAAGGCCAGGTCCCATAGAGGAAGGGGCTCCGTGTCACCTCCGTGAGAGCGCTCTTCTCCTACGCTCTGGACACACTCACTTGGAGCCATGTGCAGGAGGGGCTGCGCTCTGTTGCCAACATGGGTTGGACCTGGAGAGGAATTCTGGCACCCTGTCCTACAGAGCCTCGCCTCCTCGTTCCCTTTGTTGGCTGAGGGACAGCAAATAGCATTTCAAAAGGCAGCTTCCCAAGCATACACTGTGTTAGAGGAAACGTCTTCTAAGTCTTTCCTCATGGAGAACTGGGAAGATGAGGGACTTGGTGGCTGTAAGGGCACCCTGCGGGGCTTTGTCTCTGGATGCAAGGGGAAGTGGAACCCTTTTTCCAGCATGCGTCTTCTTCCTTCTTCTAGGTTTAAAATTAAGCCGCCCCCTGAAATAAAAGCCGGAGAGCTCTCCCCTGACAAGGAAGCCGACGGGAAGGAAGGTAAAAACTGCTCAAGTCCTAAGCTGGGGCTAGGCAAGTCTGCACCTCCCACGTCTGTATGCACACGGAGATGCTCTATGTGTCTTCTTCCACAGGTGCACGGAGCTACCAGGATAAGTACCTGCA
>NW_011258086.1:0-452 GCF_000146605.3 Meleagris gallopavo
TCCCTTTGTTGGCTGAGGGACAGCAAATAGCATTTCAAAAGGCAGCTTCCCAAGCATACACTGTGTTAGAGGAAACGTCTTCTAAGTCTTTCCTCATGGAGAACTGGGAAGATGAGGGACTTGGTGGCTGTAAGGGCACCCTGCGGGGCTTTGTCTCTGGATGCAAGGGGAAGTGGAACCCTTTTTTCCAGCATGCGTCTTCTTCCTTCTTCTAGGTTTAAAATTAAGCCGCCCCCTGAAATAAAAGCCGGAGAGCTCTCCCCTGACAAGGAAGCCGACGGGAAGGAAGGTAAAACTGCTCAAGTCCTAAGCTGGGGCTAGGCAAGTCTGCACCTCCCACGTCTGTATGCACACGGAGATGCTCTATGTGTCTTCTTCCACAGGTGCACGGAGCTACCAGGATAAGTACCTGCACCAGCAAAAGAGACGGCCACCACGCCACCAGAAAGGGG
>NW_011258087.1:0-470 GCF_000146605.3 Meleagris gallopavo
ATTCTGTGCCTCCACGGTGACAGTGACAGTGAGAACTTCGGGGACAGGCGGTTGTCCCGGTGGTGGCACTGCCGGCGGTTGTCCCGGTGTCACCCGGTGGCCCTGGGGGGAGTTGTTTCCGTAGGGCTCTGGATGGGAATTTGATGAGAACCATCCATTTCTGAAAGGAAATGGGGAAAGAAAGACAACAAAATGGACATAGTATTGATTTGAATGGAAACAGACATTTTGGGGGTGATCCCAGGGGGACAAAGCAGAGCGAGAACGTGTCACTATGTGAGGTTGTCCTCAAAATCCCCATTGGAGACCTCTGGAGGACTCCCGGAACCCTGGGGACCCTCTGATCTCAAAGAGACCCCTCTGGGACATCTCCAGACCCTTCTGGATGACTCCAGGACCACTCAGACCCACATGAGGACTCTCCGGACCCTACCAGACTCCCCTGGGACATCTCCAGATCATCCCAGTGG
>NW_011258088.1:0-577 GCF_000146605.3 Meleagris gallopavo
GACACAGCAGAGGACGGGATGCCATCCACAGAGACCTCAACAGGCTGAGCAGTGGGCACAAATCCAAGTGCAGGGTCAGTAGCTGGGAATGAGGGAACACCCACCACCAAACATGGCTAGGGGATGAAAGGACTGAGCGTAGTCCTGCTCCATAAGGCCTGGGAGTACTGGTGGGTGGGAGCTGGACACAAGCCAGCAGTGGGCCCTTCCAGCCCAGAAAGCCAACCGTATCCTGGGCTGCATCCAAAGATGCGCAGTCAGCGGGCCAAGGGAGGAGATCCCCATCCCTCTGCTCTGCGCTGGTCAGGCCTCAGCTGCAGTGCTGCGTCCAGATGTGGAGTCCTCAGTGCAGGGAGACATGGAGCTGTGCGAGTGCATCCAGAGTACAGCCACAAACACGAACCCAAGGATGGAACCCCTCTCCTGTAAGCAAGGAGAGCTGGGCTGTTCAGCCTCCTGGAGAAGTGAAGGCTCCAAGGGAACCTGGTAACAGCCTTTCAATACCTAAAGGAAAGAACAAGGGAAAATGGAGGTGAAATCTAAGGAAAATGTCTTGTACAGTGAGGGTGCTGAGGCA
>NW_011258089.1:0-610 GCF_000146605.3 Meleagris gallopavo
GCCTTCATACCTCTGAGCCAATATACGCTTTGCCCTGGATTAGCTCTGGTGCTGCATTTGCTGGGCTTCCACAGCATGTGTTCAGGTGGGAATCAAGGCCTCCCTGGAATAACACAGGAAATAGAAACATCTCCTTTAACAGACTTTGTGTTTTCTACTAGTGACGCTGCAGAAGCCTCAGAGGCTTCTTCTCCTGGGCATATTCTCATTCATGGTGGATTTTGCTTTCATTCAGTAGGTGATCTCACTAAGCAAACATTGTCTAAGACAATAGATGACTATTGTATCAGTGTACAGATCCCAAGCTGCTCACTTATCTTATGTAGCCTTGGCATGATGCATTATTTTCCTTAGCTGATCATCTACTAAGATGAACTGTCTGTGCAAGCACTGTCTACTCTCTGTTCTGTTCACTCTCACACAGCTAAGGCCTTCCAAGCAAGATGCAATTGCATCTCGACCACAGAAACAGCTTGAATGTAGGGTGTTTGGGCAAGTCCCTGTTGCACGCTGTGGTCAAACATGCATTACTTGGGGGCACGTTATATTTGATTTAAGATACTCTTACCTTTGGCTTTGCACAGAGCCCAAAAGTCTACCAGCTTCAAAT
>NW_011258090.1:0-486 GCF_000146605.3 Meleagris gallopavo
CCTCCTGAATTCTGGAAGAGCAAATTCTGAGACGAGGTGCACAACTTTGCTCTTCCTAGACATGAGAAGAGCTGGCATTTAATAACATTCCTTTCTGGGAAATCAAACCATGTATTTATATTTTTACTGCAGGTAGCAGAGGGAGCAGCCAGTTGAGGAACCAGACACAAAAATTAGCCCACGGGCAAGTAAATTCTTCTCCTTCAACTCTGTATGCTCTCACATTATAGAATCAGGCTACAGTGCCACATAGGTCAACCAAGCGTAGAACCAAATCCACAAAAATCCTGGTGGAAACAGCAGCAAACAAAGGGACAATCCTCAGCAGACAGGCCTTTCCACCCACAGCACAGCTCAGCACGTTCTGCCATCAGAAAAGCAAGGCCTCCTGTCACGCTCAGCTAGTTCCCTTCTCAGTGCATTCTAGCACCACTGATACCTACTGTTATCCTCCTGCAGAGTGCCATCACACTGGCAGCATCAAAA
>NW_011258091.1:0-556 GCF_000146605.3 Meleagris gallopavo
TTGAGGCCGTTCTTCCCAGGATCGACTGCGCCCCAATACCAAGGACTGTCCTGGGAAACGGGGTCACCCAGGCCACGGTGGGATGAAAATGTCCCCTAAATTCCTTCGTCTCTCCCACCACATCTGCCTCGCAGAAATGTCCGCAGGCCAGGGAACATTTCCTGGAGGTGACTGGCTGAAATGTCCGCCTCTTGAGAGAAGGTCGAGCCTTCCCTCAGTTCCCTACGCAACGTGACCTGCGAGCTGAGGTGCCGGCGAGCACCAGGGGAGCCCGGCACGCTGACTCTAAGAAAGCGTGGAGTGTGGAGCAGGGTGGGTTCCCGTGGCCAAATTCCATGGCCGCCCTGCAGGGATGGGGACTTGATGATCCTATTGGAACAGATAAGCTATCCTGTTTTCTTGGCCCACCCCGAGCCAAGGCTTTCCACCTCACATGTTTTCGGGTAAAGTTTGCAGGACTAAGGTATACTTGACTTGGGAGGCTCAAGCTCCAGGTGAAAGTAAGGAATAGTATAAAAATGGCATGAGAGAGAAGGAATAGTGGGGGGGTGGAAGG
>NW_011258092.1:0-637 GCF_000146605.3 Meleagris gallopavo
AAGCTTTCGTCTTTCTTTCTAGGATTGGCGCCTCCACCATCACATTCTGTAGGCGTTTTGGGCTGCCCGAGTTGAACGTGTCCTGTTCCTTGGTAAGGTGTGGACGTTATTAGACACGAAGATCTCTTCAGTCCTTCAAGATGTGCCCAGTCCTCACCAGATCTGTTGGCCTTGTGGCGCCCCCTGAGTTGCTGCATTGGCTGTGCCCTGATCCCTGGAGCGGGGTAAGTGACATTGGTGTCCCTACCGGAAGGCGGTCTCTGCTTTCGTTGTCCTGTGCCCAAACGGTTGCAGCGTGGAACTGCGGTCGTCGCGTGCGGTGCCAGGACTTTAGCCAGGCTCTTGGTGGAAGCAGCAGGAAACTGCAGCCGGAGGTGGATGCCAATATCCAACGCTTAGTCTCTGTGCCGAGGTACGTTGATCCCTGACGTGTCCTGTTGAACACGCTTGCAGAGTTGCTCTGGGCTTGGTGTCGGATGTCCCTTGTGCTCACGTTGCTTTCACTGGGTGCTTTTCCTTTCCTATCTTCAGGTCTCCCCAGTGCTGATGGAATGTCAGTGCCATGTGACAACGTTGTCTTCTTTTCTGTTTGGATTCAGCAGCGTTTTCTACCCTTTTGATCTGTTTTTCTTCTTTT
>NW_011258093.1:0-557 GCF_000146605.3 Meleagris gallopavo
TGTGAGAAAGCTGCTTTGTTTCCGGGAGAAAATAGCATTCTCTGGGGAGAAGATGTCCTGTTTTGGATGGAAAAGTAGTACTTGTGGGAGAAGCTGTCCAATGTTTGGGCCCAAGGTAGCATTACTGGGAGGTAATGTCATTGTATTGGAGAAGGGAGGTATTTCTGGGAGAGAATGCGTTCTTTTTGGAAGCCAACAGTGTACTTTGGGGGGAAGAAGTGGCTGTTTTGGGAGAAAGTGTCCTAGTTTGGGGAGAAACTGACATACTGCGGGGTGTGGTGTAGTAGATTAGGGGGAATTGGGAGGTATTCCTAAGAGAACTGTCATTTCTGGGAGAAAAAGGTCTTATGTGGCGGGGAAAAGGTGAGGAATGTGTGAGAAAGCTGGTGTTTCTGGGAGTAAATGCCATCTTTTGGGGGCTAGAAATGGTCTTTCTGGTGGGATGTGCCACATCTTTGTGAGGCAATCGGTGTTTGTGAGGGCCAATGGCATATATTCTGGATCGAAATGGTCTTTCCGTAGTAAAATGCCAAAAGTCTGGGAGTAAGTGTCATGAT
>NW_011258094.1:0-469 GCF_000146605.3 Meleagris gallopavo
TGTTGGGTACCTGAGCCTTCTCTGGTGGTAAGCAACATGGTGCACAGAGTGCAGCCATGTGCTCCGAGCAAGGAGCACAGGTTTGTGCAAGAGGCACGGATGCAGGGCAGTGCCTTCATGACTGTATTGTGTCCAACAGGTGGCAGCAGAGCTGCGGTGCTCCCAAGTGCCGTAACAACTGCACGGAGAGATGTGTTGGTCTCTGTGGAAACAGCAAGGAAGTGGAATGTGCATTTCCCGGCATGCCCCGGAACCTCACTTTGCTGACTGGTCATTGTCTGCCCAGCAGGTAAGGGCGATGCACACCCGCCAGCGTTTACCCATTCCAGAGCCCGGCACAAATAGGGTTCCCCCAGAGCTCTGAATTGCGCTTCATGGTGCCCAGAAGGCTGCCTATCCTCTTTGTTCTGTGTCTTGCTTGTCTCTGGTCTTGCACTGTTTTCACTATTACATTCTCTTGTCCTCCGTA
>NW_011258095.1:0-308 GCF_000146605.3 Meleagris gallopavo
CGTTCCCTGCCGTATTGTCTGGCCGTCATCCTTGGCATTTCCTTCCTATGTTCTCTTGGCCCTTGCCTTTGCCTGGGCATTCCCTTGCCCTCCTGTTCTTGTGGAACCCGCACCTGGGGCGGGGTGCAGCCCTGCGAGCACAGCTGGGGGCAGTTTGGCTGTGGAGTGGGGCAGAGCCAGGCTCCACCCCTCCCTGATCCCATTTAAGGGCTGGGAAGAGTAGGGGCAGCATGTGAACCTGGGGAGTGCTTCCTTTGGAGTATGCCTTGTTCTTTGGTGATGGAGTGAGTGTTATTTTTTTTTTTTTT
>NW_011258096.1:0-503 GCF_000146605.3 Meleagris gallopavo
ACTCTTAAATGATGGTGCTATTCGAAAGGTTCTGGCCTTACTTTAAGATGTTCTGGCTATCATTAGGTGCATGGGAACTGCTGCATCACTGCCTGAGCCTCTGATTGACCACCTGAGACAAGCAGTGAGTCAGCCATGGCAACACGAGGCGAAGGCCATTCAGCTGCCCTGTCGGAAGGGGTGACTGCCACTGAGGAAGGATCTCCCTGGAGATCACTCCTTGTGGAAAAGCTGCGAGCCTACAACATAGGTAAGCGCTTTCCATTTGTGATCCTCTTGTTGCAATAATCTTACTTGCCCAACTTTCCTGGATAGTTCTTAATTACAACATCTGTGTATTTGTTGATTATACATTAGGTTAAATTATAACGTGGGTGCCAAAAATTGTCTCCGTATTAAGCTACCTCATCATCTGTTTCCACTTACTTTTTGTTCTTTGCAGTAGGCATCGAAGGTGAGACTGAATTGGAAAGTGAACATGTGACTACTTTGGAAAATCAACC
>NW_011258097.1:0-548 GCF_000146605.3 Meleagris gallopavo
CAGTTCTGCTAAGAAATACTCCTTTCCTTCCCTAAATGGGACATACGCACCACAAAGACCACGACTCCGAGAAATTCCTCCCAGTTCCTCCCAATTACACTCCATTACATTCCTCATCATGACACTTACTCCCAGACTTTTGGACTTTTACTGCGGAAAGACCATTTCGATCCAGAATATATGCCATTGGCCCTCACAAACACCGATTGCCTCACAAAGATGTGGCACATCCCACCAGAAAGACCATTTCTAGCCCCCAAAAGATGGCATTTACTCCCAGAAACACCAGCTTTCTCACACATTCCTCACCTTTTTCCCCCACATAAGACCTTTTCACCCAGAAATGACAGTTCTCTTAGGAATACCTCCCAATTCCCCCTAATCTGCTACACCACACTCCGCACTATGACACTTTCTCCCCAAACTAGGACACTTTCTCCCAGAAAGGACGCTTTTTCCCCCCAGAGTACACCGTTGGCTTCCAAAAAGAACACATTCTCCCCAAGAAATACCACCCTTCTCCAATACAATGACATTACCTCCCAGTA
>NW_011258098.1:0-549 GCF_000146605.3 Meleagris gallopavo
AGAAGGCTGCGGGGTGAGCTCATTGCAGCCTTTCAGGACCTAAAGGGAGCCACAAACAGGAGGGGAGTCAACTCTTGGAAAGGGCAGATAACAGCAGGACCAGGGAAAATGGTTTGAAGTTGAGGCAGGGAAGATTTAGGTTGCATTTAGGTTGCACCACCCAGCTGATACAGGCACTCCAGCCTTTAGCTGAGGACTGTCCAAGAAACCAGAACTCAGACTCCTAATGAGCCCAACACTGACTTCTACCAAGCAGAGAAGGAAGAAGCACAAAGTTTAAGCCTTGCACATGGACACCCTTCTGAGCCAGAAGGTCTTGGTCCTCTTCACAGTGAAGGGGGGCAGCTAGAGGCGGGGAATGGATGCACGGCCCCTTAACTCTGATCAGCAAGGACAGAAGAAAAAGGGAAGCAAACACGGCCAACTTCTACCAGTTCAAATCTGCTTCAAGACTCACTGCAAAATCTCAGCTAGAAAAAGTATCACCTCAACGTACCCAAGAAAAAGAACAGTGTTGTTTGTTAGTTTTTCCTAAACATTTTTAATATA
>NW_011258099.1:0-456 GCF_000146605.3 Meleagris gallopavo
GAGGGGGACAATCACCTCCCTCTCCCTGCTGGTCGCTCCTCTTTGAATGCAGCCCAGGATACAGTTGGCCTTCTGGGCTGCAAGTGCACACTACTGGCTTATGTCCAGCTCTTTGTCCACCAGGATCCCCGAGTCCTCCGCAGGGCTGCTCCCAAGGGCTTCTACGCCCAGTTGGTACAAGCATCTGGGTTTCCCCTTCATCAGGGACATCAACAGTGGGGTTGAGTGCACCCTAAGGACACCAAGCTGTGGGGTGCAGTGACACAGCAGAGGGACGGGATGCCATCCACAGAGACCTCAACAGGCTGAGCAGTGGGCACAAATCCAAGTGCAGGGTCAGTAGCTGGGATGAGGGAACACCCACCACCAAAACATGCTAGGGATGAAGGACTGAGCGTAGTCCTGCTCCATAAGGCCTGGGAGTACGTGGTGGGTGGGAGCTGGACACAAGCCAGC
>NW_011258100.1:0-510 GCF_000146605.3 Meleagris gallopavo
GGAAAGGTATTTTTTGAGAACTTTCTTAGTTCTTAGTCCTATCTGCTTGGACAACACTGAACTCCCTTGACACCAACTTTCTTGCCAAAGAGGAAAATGAGTAATGTCATTAACCTCCTCCTACCCGATTACTTCCTGGATGTTGGCATGCCCCAGCTGATTAAGTATCCATCTATATGTTAGGTATGAATTGTCTTCTGCTTTGGTTGTAGGTCTTTCAGGTTGCAGCCTATGAAGAAGAGGCTCATGTAGCATTTGCAGTGCTGGATGCAGTTGAAGGCAAAACTGAAGACGCTTTCCGAGCATTTGAAGTGAAGAGGAGGATCTTTCCAGAGGAAAGCTGCAGGTTCAGGAGTAAAATATTCTATTCCACTACCTAGAGAGTTATTGTTCTCACCAACTGACAGCTGCAAGGTACGTGAGCCGTGTGATTTCAGGGAAGTGTTACGTTTGAGTAACAACTCAAAGTTCAATACTTTTTTTCCCCAGTTTTCTCCCAAAACTCTCCCT
>NW_011258101.1:0-495 GCF_000146605.3 Meleagris gallopavo
AGAGCGGCGAGCGCGGGCCGCATCCGTGCCGCCAGCAAAGCGCTGAGTGGGGGTGCGCGGCGGTGCTCGGGGCGGGATGAAGCGCGTTTCTTTGCGCCTCCGCCGCTGTTTCTGGAGCGACGAATGACTTCGGGTGCGCTGAGAATCGTCTCTTGCGCGCAAACTCCTCCTTTTCAGAAGGACGGAGAACATCGGCTGGAGCAGCACGGCCGCGGCGGTGCCCACGAAGCGCTGCGCCAGCGCTGAGGCGGCAGAACGGCAGCACAGCCTTCCGTTCCCGGCTGCGAGCCCACGTGGGCACGAGATGCGGATCTCCCTGTGGCTCTGAAGGCTCGTTTCCCCGCATCCCCTCGTGTCCCGTGACGGGGAGAGTTGTTTCGTGGTCTTTCTTGAAACGTACGATGTCAGGAGGCTCGGAGCCAGCTCCGGGAGCTCCGCACGGGGACAGGCAGGGACGTGGGAAACGGCCCTTGGGGGATTCCAGCTGCGGGGCAG
>NW_011258102.1:0-474 GCF_000146605.3 Meleagris gallopavo
CAAGACCAGAGACAAGCAAGACACAGAACGAAAGAGGATAGGCAGCCTTCTGGGCACCATGAAGCGCAATTCAGAGCTCTGGGGGAACCCTATTGTGCCGGGCTCTGGAATGGGTAAACGCTGGCGGGTGTGCATCGCCCTTACCTGCTGGGCAGACAATGACCAGTCAGCAAAGTGAGGTTCCGGGGCATGCCGGGAAATGCACATTCCACTTCCTTGCTGTTTCCACCGAGACCAACACATCTCTCCGTGCAGTTGTTACGGCACTTGGGAGCACCGCAGCTCTGCTGCCACCTGTTGGACACAATACAGTCATGAAGGCACTGCCCTGCATCCGGGCCTCTTGCACAAACCTGTGCTCCTTGCTCGGAGCACATGGCTGCACTCTGTGCACCCATGTTGCTTACCACCAGAGAAGGCTCAGGTACCCAACAACATTTTGGCTTCCATCTTGTCTGAGAACTGCTCATTATG
>NW_011258103.1:0-465 GCF_000146605.3 Meleagris gallopavo
ATTGGGGAGAGCCCAGCCCTTAAGTTTTTCTAGAGCTCTCTGGAAGGCCTCTCCACAATCTTCAAGCAAACTTCAGGCAGCGCAATGTGGAAATCCCGGTTTATTAAGCAGATGCTGAGAGACTGCAGTGGCCTACGTTCAGACGCACACCGATGCACTGAACATAGAAACAAAGCAGATTCCCTCCTCAGTAGAACTGAAAGGAATGAAAAAGCATTGACCTCAAGAACAATAAACGCAAATGACACTGAGGAAAGGGATCTGAGGGTTCTGGTCGCTGGCAAGTTGAACGTGAAGTCAGCAGTGTGCCCTGGAAGCCAAAGGGCCGCAGTGCCCTGGGTGAATCAGGTCCTGCTCTGCCATCCAGGCAAAGCAAGAGATTGTCCTGCTCTGTGCTGCACTGCTGCAGCCTCAGCTCACGTGTCGGGGGCACTTGGAGCTGCCCAAGGGATGGCGGCGGTCCCC
>NW_011258104.1:0-450 GCF_000146605.3 Meleagris gallopavo
GAGTGCCATCACACTGGCAGCATCAAAAGGAAGAAGCCCACACAACAGAGCATACCGCAGTACACCCATGCTCCAAACGTCTGCCTAAAAATAAAAGGACAAGTTTACAAACCTGAAGCACCTCCAATGGCTTACTGACAGATTGCATTGTCTGCCCTTGCCAAAGGCTACATATAGCCCATGAAAAGCTGGCTCTTTCCCTCCGCAAAAAAACCTTATGGTCCCAAAGAAAGCACATAACCCTCATTCAAACGTTCCTCCACTCAACTTAAAGCACTACTAAAACCCATATCTTCATCTCAGCTCATCACCCTGCTGCAGAACCTTGTATCTACAAGGATTTCTCTGGCAAAAATGAATTCAAACCCATCACAAGGGATTTGGCACAGTTACGTGCTCCTGGCCACAACGAGAGCTGGCAGCAGTCACCTGTGAGGCTCTGCTGCTGTT
>NW_011258105.1:0-539 GCF_000146605.3 Meleagris gallopavo
CGTTTACGTCTGTTTACGGGGTGGATAGTGATTGGATACGGGGGAATGGCTTTTAACTAAGACAGGAGAGGTTTAGGTTAGATAGTAGGAGAAAGTTTTTCACACAGAGGGTGGTGACACACTGGAACAGGTTGCCCAAGGAGGCTGTGGGTGCCCCATCCCTGGAGGCATTCAAGGCCAGGCTGGATGTGGCTCTGGGCAGCCTGCTCTGGTGGTTGGCGACCTTGCCTGTGGCAGGAGGTTGAAACTAGGTGATCACTGTGGGCCTTCTCAACCCAGGACGCTCTGTGATTCTGTGATTCCATGACCTCGTGTGCTCATGAAAATTACAGAGTGCAGACGGATTGGAAAAAGCGGAGGTGGAACAGGGAGGTGGGATTTGGGGGTAGGGTCCCAGCCCCAAGCTGGGCGCACGGCTGCACCCGCACCGGGAAAGGCATTGTGACATCACAGGGCGGGGCAGGACTTCAGTCTTTCTTAAGTCACGCTGGCAGCCTCCCCAGCTCAGACACTTGGGCAGTCGCTCCGTCCTGGTGGTC
>NW_011258106.1:0-541 GCF_000146605.3 Meleagris gallopavo
AATGGCTTTTAACTAAGACAGGAGAGGTTTAGGTTAGATAGTAGGAGAAAGTTTTTCACACAGAGGGTGGTGACACACTGGAACAGGTTGCCCAAGGAGGCTGTGGATGCCCCATCCCTGGAGGCATTCAAGGCCAGGCTGGATGTGGCTCTGGGCAGCCTGCTCTGGTGGTTGGCGACCTTGCCTGTGGCAGGAGGTTGAAACTAGGTGATCACTGTGGGCCTTCTCAACCCAGGACGCTCTGTGATTCTGTGATTCCATGACCTCGTGTGCTCATGAAAATTACAGAGTGCAGACGGATTGGAAAAAGCGGAGGTGGAACAGGGAGGTGGGATTTGGGGGTAGGGTCCCAGCCCCAAGCTGGGCGCACGGCTGCACCCGCACCGGGAAAGGCATTGTGACATCACAGGGCGGGGCAGGACTTCAGTCTTTCTTAAGTCACGCTGGCAGCCTCCCCAGCTCAGACACTTGGGGCAGTCGCTCCGTCCTGGTGGTCACTGCTGGAGCTCTGCTCTGGGTGACAGCCACTTTGTGTGTTGAG
>NW_011258107.1:0-498 GCF_000146605.3 Meleagris gallopavo
AGACAACTGCAGGTCCGCAGACAGTTGAGGTAGAAGCTGGAGTGACGGGCATGCCTGGCCGTATGCCTGGCAATCTGTAGGTCCGCCTCAGCGCACTTTTCTGGCCGCACCGTGCTGCTGGTGCAGCTGGCTTCAGCCTATTCGATGCTCAGCAAAGTTCCTCAGGCATCAAGCTCCTCCTGCATCCTCATCTCAGTGGTACTGAGCATGTCTTGATGCTATTGACCATATTCCTACCTACCAGAAACAAAAGGCAGCTGCGGAAAAGAGCCTTAGCAATAAATGACAGATTGAAAAAAAGCCGTGTTCAAAGCAAAACTATTCCTAAGTGTTGATTTCTGTTATAGACACAAAAAAGAAAACTCTTACACGAGGAGCGCTGGTGTTAACAATGGTATCCAATTTATTAAGTAAGAGAATGGCATACTTTGAAAGAGGGAAACAGAAAAGATCACAGCAACGTATCCTGAGCCTACTCAATGCTCAGGAATGTGTCCG
>NW_011258108.1:0-395 GCF_000146605.3 Meleagris gallopavo
AGGAGTTAAAAGAAATTGAATACGTCACCACGTATATCTACAAGCAATGCCATATTCTCCAGAAAAAAAAAGAAAAAAGAAAAAAGGAAGAAAACGTTACTGTTACAGGCTTTGAGTAAGAGCAGATGTGACTCCTTGGCAGGCTGAAACTGTGGTTCCACCGACAAACATTCTTCTTTTCTCGGCTACAAAACTAGCTTATGCAGCTCTTGCTTCTCTCTTTCTCCCCTTAGCTGCACGCTCCAGCTCCCCAAGCCCCTCGAAGATGCTGGTATCACCGTCCCAGGGGCACTACACTGCATCCCACAAGAAAGAGTTCTATTTAATCTTGCTACAGTTTAGTGTCTTGGCACCACGAGCTGAACTAAAAATGGCAGCATGGAAGCAGAAGTGAA
>NW_011258109.1:0-535 GCF_000146605.3 Meleagris gallopavo
AATGTCAAGTTGCCCACAAATTGATGTTGATTGCCACACGGGCACTTCTCCTGTCTAAGTCAGAGGCTCCTTGCAAGAAGTGCCTCAGGAAGCCAACTTGGAGCCAGCAACAAAGAAGGGCTCAGGCAGGCACCCAGGAATGGCACAGACAGGAACTGCCAACCTGTTTGTGAGCCTCAGGTGGGGCTCTGCTTCTCCTGGGCACCCCACGCCCTGGTCAGCGTGGGCAGGACTGGACAGGACATCCCCCGCCTTTGGGGGAGCCCCGCTTTGATTTTGGTGGCAGACTCTGCATGGATCTAGTCCTCCTGTGCACCAGTGGCACAGCAGCAGAGGTGCGCTCCTGGGGCAGGCTGGTCTCGGAGCTGGAGGGAGCTTTCAGCGCGCCCTGTTGTTCTTCCTCGCCACTTGGAGGCCGCGCTGCCTGTGCTGGAGCCAGCTCTGATGCTTCTCCCTTCTTTTCTTGGGGCTCCTTTGGGCAGAAGACGCCCCCGGGATCGCTGGCAGCTGACTGAAAGGACAGAGTGGGGAGAGG
>NW_011258110.1:0-509 GCF_000146605.3 Meleagris gallopavo
GAAGGGCTCAGGCAGGCACCCAGGAATGGCACAGACAGGAACTGCCAACCTGTTTGTGAGCCTCAGGTGGGGCTCTGCTTCTCCTGGGCACCCCACGCCCTGGTCAGCGTGGGCAGGACTGGACAGGACATCCCCCGCCTTTGGGGGAGCCCCGCTTTGATTTTTGGTGGCAGACTCTGCATGGATCTAGTCCTCCTGTGCACCAGTGGCACAGCAGCAGAGGTGCGCTCCTGGGGCAGGCTGGTCTCGGAGCTGGAGGGAGCTTTCAGCGCGCCCTGTTGTTCTTCCTCGCCACTTGGAGGCCGCGCTGCCTGTGCTGGAGCCAGCTCTGATGCTTCTCCCTTCTTTTCTTGGGGCTCCTTTGGGCAGAAGACGCCCCGGGATCGCTGGCAGCTGACTGAAAGGACAGAGTGGGAGAGGTCTGCCTCTACACAGAGTGGGTGACGGCTTTGGGGCCGTATCCTGCAACCCGAGCCAGGACCCTCGGCTGCAAGGCAGCCTTCCCCACG
>NW_011258111.1:0-489 GCF_000146605.3 Meleagris gallopavo
GGCACCCCACGCCCTGGTCAGCGTGGGCAGGACTGGACAGGACATCCCCCGCCTTTGGGGGAGCCCCGCTTTGATTTTTGGTGGCAGACTCTGCATGGATCTAGTCCTCCTGTGCACCAGTGGCACAGCAGCAGAGGTGCGCTCCTGGGGCAGGCTGGTCTCGGAGCTGGAGGGAGCTTTCAGCGCGCCCTGTTGTTCTTCCTCGCCACTTGGAGGCCGCGCTGCCTGTGCTGGAGCCAGCTCTGATGCTTCTCCCTTCTTTTCTTGGGGCTCCTTTTGGGCAGAAGACGCCCCCGGGATCGCTGGCAGCTGACTGAAAGGACAGAGTGGGAGAGGTCTGCCTCTACACAGAGTGGGTGACGGCTTTGGGGCCGTATCCTGCAACCCGAGCCAGGACCCTCGGCTGCAAGGCAGCCTTCCCACGCACAGCTCTCGGGTTGCGCTGGTGCTTTGTGAGGGCTGGAGAGGGGCCAGCCCTGTGAACTGGGG
>NW_011258112.1:0-574 GCF_000146605.3 Meleagris gallopavo
AACTGGGCGTAGAAGCCCTTGGAGCAGCCCTGCGGAGGACTCGGGGATCCTGGTGGACAAAGAGCTGGACATAAGCCAGTAGTGTGCACTTGCAGCCCAGAAGGCCAACTGTATCCTGGGCTGCATTCAAAGAGGAGCGACCAGCAGGGAGAGGGAGGTGATTGTCCCCCTCGACTCGGCTCTGGTGCGGCCCCATGTGCAGCACTGCGTCCAGGCCTGGGGCTCCAGCACGGGAATGATGTGGAGCTTTTGGAGCAGGTCCAGAGAAGGGCCACGAAGATGATCAGAGGGCTGGAGCCCCTCTCTTAGAAAGAAATGTTGAGGGAACTGGGATTGTTTGTGTGGGAGAAGAGAAAGCTCTGGAGATAGCTCATGACAGCCTTCCAAGACTCGAAGGGAGCGCATAAGCAGGACGGAGCAACGGCTGTTTAGGAGGGTGGATAGCGATAGGACAAGGGGAAATGGTTTTCAAGTGAGACAGGGGAGGTTTAGGTTGGTTATTAGGAGGAAGCTTTTCACGCACAGGGTGGTGACGCACTGGAATGTGTGCTTGAGAGTCACTTCCAGGATGATC
>NW_011258113.1:0-509 GCF_000146605.3 Meleagris gallopavo
AGAAGGCCAACTGTATCCTGGGCTGCATTCAAAGAGGAGCGACCAGCAGGGAGAGGGAGGTGATTGTCCCCCTCGACTCGGCTCTGGTGCGGCCCCATGTGCAGCACTGCGTCCAGGCCTGGGGCTCCAGCACGGGAATGATGTGGAGCTTTTGGAGCAGGTCCAGAGAAGGGCCACGAAGATGATCAGAGGGCTGGAGCCCCTCTCTTAGAAAGAAATGTTGAGGGAACTGGGATTGTTTGTGTGGGAGAAGAGAAAGCTCTGGAGATAGCTCATGACAGCCTTCCAAGACTCGAAGGGAGCGCATAAGCAGGACGGAGCAACGGCTGTTTAGGAGGGTGGATAGCGATAGGACAAGGGGAAATGGTTTTGAAGTGAGACAGGGGAGGTTTAGGTTGGTTATTAGGAGGCAGCTTTTCACGCCCAGGGTGGTGACGCACTGGAATGTGTGCTTGAGAGTCACTTGCAGGATGATCTGCTCCATGATCCGTGACCAGCACAGAGGTGAG
>NW_011258114.1:0-582 GCF_000146605.3 Meleagris gallopavo
GATTCCCGTGATGGGAATCCCAAAGGCCGTGTTAGCCCAAGGCCTGGCATTAGTTCCTTCTGCATTTTGCCTTTCTTCCCCATTGCAGTAGGCAAGCTCTGTCTTCTGCTTTAACTCAACTCTCTGTGTATGGCTGGACTGCAGTAGTCGTGGTGATCTCTGGGCAATCCCTGCCTTGTGCCTGACTCGAGCCCCATCTCCTGGCCAGCAGGACTGTCTGTCAGTGCAGCCTGCCTGTCATGGGGCATCTCGACAGGAAAAGCCCGTTCCTGCCACATGCGCATCCAGTGCGCTGGAGTGAGCAGCCTCTCCATTCCCGTGCCGGATGGTCATAGCAGAACTCTGGAGGTTCCCAGGCAACTCCAGTGTTAATTACATCCAAGTGGAGCAGCCGAGTTTGCTTTGGCAGGCTTTGTAGGGGAGCTGGGAGGCAACTCTTTTCCCTTTTCTTTTCCTTCTGACGGGCGCTCTCCTTTGTCTTCCTTCCCAGGCTGTTCAGGCGATGATCAATCAAGTACTGGAGAAGCTGGAAGAAAGCCCATTTGAGACGCCTAATTACGCCACCAAACTTCAGGTGCCGTT
>NW_011258115.1:0-467 GCF_000146605.3 Meleagris gallopavo
CTCCTGCCGGCTGGCAGACGAGCACCGTGGGGACAGCACTGAGCCAGCCAAGCGCCCCGTGCCTCCTCTGCTGCACACTGGACGGCCCGTGGAAGAGGCACAGCTCAAACAGCCCGCGTGTCTCACCGCCTGGCACTGCCGCCCGGATGCATCTCCTGCCGGCTGGCAGACGAGCACCACGGGACGGCACCGAGCCGCCCAAGCGCCCACGCCCGCCTGCACCACCACCAAAGGCAGCACCACCGGGCACAGGCAGCACGCCGGCAGCATCCCAGCCACAAAGAGGAAGCTGCCGCGCCGCCGCCATCTTCCAGGCCACAGACGCCGGCGCTAGGCGAAGCTGCCTGTATCAGCACGGCGGCCAGCACCAGGACTCGGGCCGCTTTCCTGGCATGCTCCCGCTCGGGCCGCTGTTGGCTGTGATGGGCACCGCTGGGTGTAGCAGGAGACGTGGCCGCAGCGATGAA
>NW_011258116.1:0-434 GCF_000146605.3 Meleagris gallopavo
TGTGGGGTGGACCCTGCGTGACGGTGACACTTGAGTGACGGTGACACCTGGTGACAGTGACACCCAATATCGCCCACTGAAGGTGACAATACTTGCTAGCCTCCTTGCAAGCACGTATTCAAATCCTTTAGTGCTCTTGGCCACGTTGCTTTGAACCTGGCCAGACCAAACTCCTGGACTGCCCGTGAGATGCCAAAGAGGCTGGAGGAGACCACGGTGACACCAGCGACCCCACGTCACACCCATGCAGACCCCACATGTCCCCGACTGTCCCCAGCCCCCCTCCCTGTGCCCCTCCTCGTCACCTCTTCAATGACGGTGGCACCGCGCTGCGGTTGTGCCACCATGGCAGGGGGGACGGCGTGGGACAGTCATGGACAGGCAGGGTGACAGCGTCACCCGGCTCCAGGAGCTGCAGGACGTTGATGGGGCTC
>NW_011258117.1:0-629 GCF_000146605.3 Meleagris gallopavo
AAAATCACAGTCCCATCCTCAGCCTCGACCCGCTCGGAGGCAATGCTGAAGGCACCAAAGGTGGGAATTCGGACTCCCTGCACGTGGAAGAGAAGGGAAGGGCTGAAGTGTTAAGGCTGGAGGAAGAGCTGAAGCTTGCCCGTCCACGGACGGTGCTTCGGGTCCTGCCGTGCCCTCTGCCACTGCTCAGAAGTGGGAGAGCTTTGGGAAGGAGCTGCCCGGTGCTCTCCCTCCGTCTGCCCTCCAGAAACGCGGCCCAGCAGTCAGGGCAGAAGCAGCCTCCTGGAATCCAGAGGCTTGCAGAGCTTGCGATCAGCCCCACATCCGTGGTGCAGTCATAGCATGCATGCGGGAGGCCCACTGGTACCTGACAGGCATTGTGGGGGTGAATACCCTGCTTTCTGTGGAGGGGAAGAGTCCTTGCGTCCCGCGGCCCAAGGCGAGGGGACTCCCCAGCCCTCCAAGCAGACAAGTGGCAAGAAGGCACCGACCCACCTTGCGCAGCAGGAGCTGCTCTTGGACGTAGGCGGCCACCGCATCCCAGACAGCAACTCGCTCTGCAGGGCAAGGAAAAGCAGGTCACACTCTGCTTCTGCCGCTGCTCCCACTGGCTCAGGGCAGGAGGGAGG
>NW_011258118.1:0-535 GCF_000146605.3 Meleagris gallopavo
AGGCCTGACCAGCGCAGAGCAGAGGGATGGGGATCTCCTCCCTTCGCCCGCTGACTGCGCATCTTTGGATGCAGCCCAGGATACGGTTGGCTTTCTGGGCTGGAAGGGCCCACTGCTGGCTTGTGTCCAGCTCCCACCCACCAGTACACCCACGGCCTTATGGAGCAGGACTACGCTCAGTCCTTTCATCCCCTAGCATGTTTTGGTGGTGGGTGTTCCCTCATCCCAGCTACTGACCCTGCACTTGGATTTGTGCCCACTGCTCAGCCTGTTGAGGTCTCTGTGGATGGCATCCCGTCCCTCTGCTGTGTCACTGCACCCCACAGCTTGGTGTCCTTAGGGTGCACTCAACCCCACTGTTGATGTCCCTGATGAAGGGGAAACCCAGATGCTTGTACAAACTGGGCGTAGAAGCCCTTGGGAGCAGCCCTGCGGAGGACTCGGGGATCCTGGTGGACAAAAGAGCTGGACATAAAGCCAGTAGTGTGCACTTGCAGCCCAGAAAGGCCAAACTGTATCCTGGGCTGCATTCAAA
>NW_011258119.1:0-412 GCF_000146605.3 Meleagris gallopavo
GTCCAGCAGGTGGAAGGGACCAACAGCTGCAGACAGCAGCAGCCTGAGCAGCTCTTGAGGGAAATCCTCACTGCGCACAAAGGCCCAGAAGAGGAGAGCAGCTTGTCCCTGTGTTCACGTAGTAAGGTTGTCCTTTCTGATCTGTTCCCTCTCAGGTGGTGCCTACAGCTGTGCGATGTGCTCTGCAGGAAGAGCTGATGTTTGCATTTAACCTTGTCTTTCATCTTGTTTTAAAGCTTAGAGGAACCTTAAATTCTACAGCCCTGAGTTTTGTGCCACGAGAGCTCTCCAGCTTCTGTCTGTGATGTGAGTCAGCTTAATTTACAGTGGTGCCTGTTTTAATTCTGACAGTTACAGTTAATTCAATCAGTTGCAGTTGCAGCTGACTTCCAAGGCTGCAGTACGTGGTGGT
>NW_011258120.1:0-308 GCF_000146605.3 Meleagris gallopavo
TTGAAATCCTCACAAACAGAGGGGAATACGCTCAGGAAAGGAAAAAGCAGTTCCAAGAATAGAAACAAAAGGGAAAAAAAACAACCCTGGAAAAAAAACAATGCATTGCAATGCAGAAGGAGCAGGAAACCAAGGCAGAAACCACGAGAAAAACAACACGGAAAACAAACCGAGGAAACCAACATCAACCCATGCAGCAGCAGCAGCCTCTGCAGCAACAAGAAAATGCAAAAAAATCAAGGTCATGGCAAAGCACAGATGACCACCGAGTGTGCAGGAGGCCAAAATCTTGGCATCCGTGCCCAGGA
>NW_011258121.1:0-574 GCF_000146605.3 Meleagris gallopavo
ATCAAATAGACCCAATGCCTGGGCTTGTTTAACTGCCAGTTTCGCCTGTTGAAAAGCGTCCTGTTCTGTTTCCCCCCAGTCCCAAAGCTGCCCCTTTTTTGTGAGTCTAGACAGTGGTCTTAGCAGCTGCGCTAGGTGAGGTATAAAAGAACGCCGATAACCCAATACACCTGGAAACTTTTGCAGCTGCTTCGATGTTGTAGGGACTGGGAACGCCTGAACCTTATCGATGACAGCACTGGGCAGTACTTTGGTCTTTCCTGACCAAAACCACCCCCCAGGAATCTTACGGACAGGCCCGGACCTTGCACCTTTTGGGGATTTATAGCCCATCCCCTCCGTTGTAAACAGGCGGTTAATGAATCCGCCGCCTGTCCTACTGCCTCCAGTGAGTCGGATGGCAGCAGGAGATCATCAATATAGTGATACAAGTTAACATGATCCGGTTTTTTCCAGTCGGCCAGGTCGCGCGCCACTAGATGATGACAATATGTTGGTGAATGAATGCACGTACCCCTGTGGCAGGGACCTGAAAGGTCCACTGCCTGCCTCCCCATGTGAATGCAAATTGATC
>NW_011258122.1:0-542 GCF_000146605.3 Meleagris gallopavo
AATTAAGAGGCCGTGTTGGTGTTTATGTTGTAAAACAGACATCCGAAAGTTACGACCAGATGTTTGTTAAGAAAGCAACGGTTAGAAGGCAATTAACCAATGAAGATATTTGTGTCTGGGCAGCAAAGATTTGTGCTTACTTGGTATCTGTGTGATTAGTGAAGAAAGAGTGTGAACCTGCAGTACTCAGTGAGGGAGGAACCAGGGCAGGAAGAGATCAGCGTCGGGCAATAGGGCATAAAAGACGTAGCACTGTTTTCTCGGGGCGCTCCTGCCTGCAGGACGCCCGCCATTGCAATCGCGAATAAAATCTGCTTTACGAGAGAAACCGTCCTGGAAAATTATTTGGATATTTCCAACAGCGTTCAAGAAAAGTTTAGACGTCGTGCTGAGGGACGTGGTTTAGTGGTGAATACTGGTGGTAGGGGATGGTTGGATCGGGTGGTCTTGGAGGTCTTTTCCAACCGTGGTGATTCCGTGTGTTTTGATGCGTTTGCATTTGTCTCTTCTAAACTGTATTGCGACTAAAAACCAGTCCCACG
>NW_011258123.1:0-618 GCF_000146605.3 Meleagris gallopavo
CTCCCCCCCACCCACGGTATTTCACTGCCTTTTCCCCCGCCGCGGGTCGCCCACGACCCCCCGAGTCCCTCCGTCGGAGCCCTGGGCTCACGCTCTCCCCCCCGTTCCCCGCCTCCACTTCCCCCGGTCTCACGGGTGGATGCCCAGGAGGACATGCAGGCCCCGTGTTTGAGCAGTGCCTGCCCGTGGAGTGCTGCAGCCCAACAACACAGCTGTTCTGCCTTTGCCAAGGAGGCTTTCCAAGGTGGACTTGTCTCACAGAAAACCTCACAAAAAACCAGAGGGCTGACTCATCCAAATGCTTGCTGCTTGCTTGGAAGCCCAAAATCCTTCCAGCCTCCAATGTGGGGACAACATCTCCTGGGTGTGATCATGAGGTGCCTGAACGAGAGGATGACCCAGGCTGGTTACACAGGAGTCATCTTAATTTCCCTGTTCTGTTACTTGAGATAACGCCATTGGGTGGCCTCCTGTTGTTTCTAAAATTTGGTACCAGCCCTGGTGACTTTGGGCCAGAGGCCAAAAGGCTGCAACCGGTCCAGGAGCTTAAAGGCACAGCCCCAGTTAGAGGGCCCAGCCCGGGCACGAGACCTGACGCCACAGCCTGAGTGGCCAGCA
>NW_011258124.1:0-441 GCF_000146605.3 Meleagris gallopavo
CCTAAACCTGAAGCCACAGCACAAGCAGCCAGCACCAGCTTCAGGCCTAAAGCCACAGCCTGAGAAGGCTGGTGCCGGCTCTGAAGTCTGAAGCTCCGGCCAGAGAGCCCAGCACCAGCCCTGGGCCATAATGCCACAGCTACAGCCACAGAGGCCAGCACCAGAGCCGGGGCTTGAAGCCACATCTACAGCCAGACGGGCTGGCAGCGGCCACGGAGCCTAAAGCCAAGTCCTGACAGGCTGGCACCAGCCCCGGGCCTGAAGCACGGCCAGAGAGGCCGGCACCAGGCCGAGGGCCTACAGACAAAGCCACAGCCGGAGAGGCCGGCGCCGCTGCTGTGGCCTAAAGCCGAAGCCAGAGAAGCCGGCGCTGTCCCCGGGACTTCAATCCGCAGCCCGAAAGGCTGACGCCGGCTGCGGGGCCTAAAGCCGCAGCACCAG
>NW_011258125.1:0-448 GCF_000146605.3 Meleagris gallopavo
ACACCGCAGACATGGATGATCTGCTCGCGTGGATCAACAACGGTGAGTTTGGGAGCAGCACAGCTGCCGGGGGGCTGTCTGCGCCGAGTGGCTCTGGGAAAGCTGGCATTGCCCCACTGGGGATTGCTTCTGTTTTCCAGAAGAGAGACCCAGCACCAGCAGTCTTGCTGACGATCTGCAAATTGACCATTTCCTCACCTGGATTGATGGTGAGTTGGTGGTCTGCACACATGACGGGTGGGTGTCCGCACCGAGCTGGGGGAGGAAGGCTGCCATCATCATTCTGGGGGACGTTCTGCTATTCCAGAAGCGGCGAGTGCTCTGGACAGCTGCAAAAGGGAGAGCTGATGCAGTGCACCACTGCCACCGAGCCACCGAGCACAGATGTCTCCAGCAGCCCCGACACCGCTTCTTCCATCACAGAGCTGCCTGACTCCCCAGGGCCCAG
>NW_011258126.1:0-466 GCF_000146605.3 Meleagris gallopavo
CCTCAGACTTTACGTAATTTTTTCATACTTGTAAAATATGATTATCAGCTGAATATCTCTGATTTCTTTTCATCATGCTTTCAGTGGTACCTGTACCACTTTTGCCTTGATTTCTTTTACCTTATGTTTAATGATTGCCGTTTTGATGCTCAGGAATCAAGCAGCCATTCTTTTTTCATTGTTTATTTCCTATTTCCCCTTCAGTATGGTCGCTTGGGACAAGAAGGTATATATTTAAATTGCACTGACATTTTCAGACCATTTCTCTTTCTGCATGGTCCCAGCACCTGGCATGCTGACGATAATCCTGAATATACATTGCTTCAAAGCTCTCTTCTAGAACTAATGGAATAGTTCCTTATGAGACACAAATCCGATCACAGTTCTGGCAATATTTTGTTCCACCTCCTGCTTCCTGTGGGTGACATGAAATAGCGCTGCATCACGCATAGCTCTCTGCTCTTAC
>NW_011258127.1:0-549 GCF_000146605.3 Meleagris gallopavo
TCAGTTCATTCCGGGGGAATAACTGCAGCTGACTGCAGCGTTGGTTTTGTTGTTCCATCCCCACAAAAGGTATTCTGAGAATCTGTTTTTTCTGTTCCTATTATTAGTATTACTGCATTACTAGGATGATGGCTCATTGATGATGTACGTAGATTGCTCTGAAAGGAATGCCTCCTATTTATTTCCATAGAAATGACAACAGATACATAGAGTGAATTCTCAGCTACAAAACTCTGTTTTCAACACGGTTACCACCATTAGCTATGCTTTTTCCAGTGTTGAACGAGTGCCTGCATGCTGTGCTTGTTTAAAAAGAAAAAACAATCTGGCTGTTTGGGTGGTTTGTCTTTGCATCGCTGTTGCCACTGCTGAAGCCTCACTGCGCTCACATCCACGTGTTGGTCTTCATAAATGCTCTGTTCAGTGCGGAGGAGTTCAGTGACAGCCCTGTGCTCCGTGTGCACCTCCACGTCAGGTGCTGTGCTGTCATCCTGGCCCTCTGCTGCCATCTGTCGCCTGGCTACAAAATGAACTGAGTGCTGGCAGGAA
>NW_011258128.1:0-516 GCF_000146605.3 Meleagris gallopavo
TATCCTACGAATCTTCATATATTGCTTCTCTCATGCCTAAGTCGCGAAGTGTAGTTTTGAAGGTCCTCCATGGAGGACCATAGTCCTATGTTTAGGGGAATATCTGTTTATTTGGCCAGACCATCCGGCACGCTGCCATTAACCAATCTATTATTTGAGTGGTTCTCATTGCTATACTGGATGGCAGCGTATAGTCTCTGCCTGACAGCAGGATGTAATGGTATGGTGGCCAGCTTTGACATTTCCGGCCCATTAACCATAACACTTTCTGCTCCTGAATCCCATAACCTGAGCAGCCATGCAGGTATACTCTCTCTCGGCCTCTGCCAAAATCGCTGCACCAGGTCCATTAGTAGGAGTGTATGGTCTGGCTGTCACATGCAAATACGTTTCGGCAGGGGGCCATTGGTCAGGGGGCACCCCTGCCGGTCTATCTTGCACCTTTTTCGTTTTTTGAGTTATAATAGGACGGAGTTGCAGGGGATCCGCCATGACTGGAACCTCTAGGTCTGATTT
>NW_011258129.1:0-521 GCF_000146605.3 Meleagris gallopavo
CTCAAACTTGCGCAGGATTTGCTGCTTTAGCTTGATGCATAAAAATCTATGGGACCAATAGGATTCATTTCAGGTTAATTAAAGAGTCTTCCAATGACACTGTGAGCCTCTCAATTATTTTTCAGTGGTCTTGGGAATCTGGAGAGATCCCATTTGAATGAAAGCTGGCAAAAATTCCAATTTTCAAGAAGGGCAAGAAAGAAGACCCTGTTAATTATAGGCCTGTCAGTTTCATTTCAGTGCCCAGTAAAATTATGGAGAAAATTATGGTGGGAGTTATTGAAAAACACCTGAAGAATCATATGGTTGTTGATCACAGCCAACACAGTTTCATGAGGAGAAAGCTCTGTCTAATTAAGTTAATTTCGTTTATGATAAAGTTGCCCATCTAGTTGACCTGGGGAAGCCAACTGATGTATCTTTTTGGATTTCAGAAAACCGTTTAATGCTATTCTCACAATATCCTTTGGACAAATGTCCAGCATATAGCTAGATAGAAACATAATGTGATGGTTGAGCAA
>NW_011258130.1:0-527 GCF_000146605.3 Meleagris gallopavo
AGCCCTGCGGACGAGGACTTGAGGGTTCTGGTTGTCAAGAAACTGGACGTGAGCCAGCAGTGTGTGCTTGCAGCCTGGAAGGCCAGCTGTATCCTGGGCTGCATCAAAGAGGCATGGACAGCAGGGCGAGGGAGCTAATTGTCCCCCTCTACTCCGCCCTTGTGAGACCCTGTCTGGAGTACTGCATTCAGGTCTACGGCCTTCAGCACAAGAAAGACAGGGAGGTGTTGGAGCAGGTCAAGAGGAAGGTCATAAAGATGATCAAAGGAAGAAACACTTCTCCCTTGAAGAAAGGCAGAGGGAGTTGGGATTATTCAACCTGGAGAAGAGAAGGGCTCTGGGGAGACCACATTCTAGCTTTCCAGTAAGTGAGGGGAGCTTATGAGCAGGAAACTGACCGATTTTTTTATGTGGTCTGATAGTAGTAGGACAAAGGGAAATGGCTTTAAACTAAAAGAGGGGATATGTAGGCTAGATGTTAGGAAGAAATTCTTTCCTCAGAGTGTGGTGAGGCTCTAAAAACAGTA
>NW_011258131.1:0-513 GCF_000146605.3 Meleagris gallopavo
TGGTCTTTCCTGACCAAACCACCCCCAGGAATCTTACGGACAGGCCCGGACCTTGCAGCTTTTGGGGATTTATAGCCCATCCCCCTCCGTTGTAAACAGGCGGTTAATGAATCCGCCGCCTGTCCCACTGCCTCCAGTGAGTCGGATGGCAGCAGGAGATCATCAATATAGTGATACAAGTTAACATGATCCGGTTTTTCCAGTCGGCCAGGTCGCGCGCCACTAGATGATGACAATATGTTGGTGAATGAATGCACGTACCCCTGTGGCAGGACCTGAAAGGTCCACTGCCTGCCTCCCCATGTGAATGCAAATTGATCTTGCGATTCTTCAGGAATTGGGATACTGAAGAACGCATTTGCGAAATGTAGGACACAACGAGAGGTTTTTATCTCCCTACTCAATGTGTCCATTAGGGAAGCAATATTGGGTACGGCTGCATGAATAGGAGGCGTGACCTTATTTAATTCCCTATAATCTTCTGTCATTCTCCATGTGCCATCCAACTTTCGC
>NW_011258132.1:0-505 GCF_000146605.3 Meleagris gallopavo
ACCACTGAAAATGAAAGGAAGTGAGGCTGACGGCAGTGTCTCACCCAGACCTGCTGTACACCTGCACTCTGGCTGGGAAACGCCCTCTGATGGCCCCTCAGAGCCCATGCAGACAGCCCACCAGCACAGATTCTAACTGCCACGAGGACAAGGTCATGCCTTGCCCGCGTCCACCCGCCCACGAGCCTCACTTGTCCATAGGCATCCCTCTGTGCTTTTGATTCCCCTTTATAGCCCTGTCCCCTTTCTGGTGGCGTGGTGGCCGTCTCTTTTGCTGGTGCAGGTACTTATCCTGGTAGCTCCGTGCACCTGTGGAAGAAGACACATAGAGCATCTCCGTGTGCATACAGACGTGGGAGGTGCAGACTTGCCTAGCCCCAGCTTAGGACTTGAGCAGTTTTTACCTCCTTCCCGTCGGCTTCCTTGTCAGGGGAGAGCTCTCCGGCTTTTATTTCAGGGGTCGGCTTAATTTTAAACCTAGAAGAAGGAAGAAGACGCATGCTGG
>NW_011258133.1:0-527 GCF_000146605.3 Meleagris gallopavo
ACCCGGAGCTATCGGTGCCAGGAGGTGCTGCTGCGTTTGCAAGGACGTTGTGTCAGCAGCGTGACGTCAATGGGGTTGTTTTATGGCAATGAAACAGCTGAATTGTGTGCCTCAAGACTAAGGTAGAGAAGAAGATAGTAGTTATGAATGTGTCTATATATCCAGCTGCCTGAGGGGAGGAAGGCCCTCCAGAGGGATGGCCGAGGCCAGATGTACGAGGCTCCACAAGAGCAAGCGCTTTGGTCACGACAACCCCGTGCCAGCTTCTCCAGGATTCGGCTGAGGTAGAATTCCGACCGCCCACTGGTTCTAGAATGTTGGGGTGCCGCGATGGAATCTTCTGGTCTTGTGAGGTGCTCTTGCCTCCCCACCCTGTCCGTCATGGTGGAGCAGCCTGGTGGCCCTTATGATGTCATAAGCGGCTCGAATGAGGGGAGGAGCAGTGCGTGCTGCGTCCCTTCATTGGAGCGCTTGAGCTCTGCCTGAGTAGCTCGCTTGTTGCACTTGTGCATCGACTGAGTACCTTT
>NW_011258134.1:0-498 GCF_000146605.3 Meleagris gallopavo
TGCTGAACTATGGTTTCCGAGGTCACCAGAGGGTTTAATATCGAAACCAAGGTCCCATATAGGTGGGAAGGGGCCTCTTGTAAAATTAAATCTCGCATGCCCGCCGAGAACTGGATCATATCCGGGCTATCCTACGAGTCTTCATATATTGCTTCTCTCATGCCTAAGTCGCGAATGTAGTTTTGAAGGTCCTCCATGGAGGACCATAGTCCTGTGTTTAGGGGAATATCTGTTTTATTTGGCCAGACCATCCGGCACGCTGCCATTAACCAATCTATTATTGAGTGGTTCTCATTGCTATACTGGATGGCAGCGTATAGTCTCTGCCTGACAGCAGGATGTAATGCTATGGTGGCCAGCTTTGACATTTCCGGCCCATTTAACCATAACACTTTCTGCTCCTGAATCCCATAACCTGAGCAGCCATGCAGGTATACTCTCTCTCGGCCTCTGCCAAAATCGCTGCACCAGGTCCATTAGTAGGAGTGTATGGTCTGG
>NW_011258135.1:0-453 GCF_000146605.3 Meleagris gallopavo
TGTAAGTTTTACCTAGGAGAGATCACTTGTGAAGTCATTTCTACTTTGCTTCAGGTACAGAAAATAATGAGAACAAGCTACCTAGAAGGGGAAGAAGTTCTTCATATTAGTCTGTGATATTTTCACAGTCCTTTATCAGAGAACTTCTAATGCCTTACAAGTAATTCAAGCTAATTGTACTCCACTGTGAGTCTGTCAAGCACTGTACCCATGGTTCTCCTAGTAGTCCAAAAGCTGCTGAGAATCAAGCTGAATGTTGATGCTCCTTGGAGCTGGGCTGAACCATAACCCCCCAAAATGGGAGCCCAGCTGAAATGCTGTGCAAAATGCATTAATAGGAGCTTTGCCATTCAGTTCAGGAGAGAGATTCTAGCAGCAGCAGCTTTAGTTTTCCCTTTCAGCAACTGTACTGCTCTGAAGCAAAAACAAGAGTAGTCTGCTGCTTTGTCTTAA
>NW_011258136.1:0-437 GCF_000146605.3 Meleagris gallopavo
CGGTAGCTGTATGATGCTACTAAGAAACAGTCTAAGAGGATTTCTTGATATTCTAGATGCTCTGAAGGATTGCCTGTAGACTTCCTCCCCGTTTTAGAGCTGCAAATCATAGAAAAAAATCAACCCTCTCATATCATAAAAGGAAGCAACTGAGGTGTACTCCAGGCAGCAGCAGAAGTGTCACAGGACGTCATCCAGCCACAGGGGCAATTCCTCCTGCTCCAGGCTTCAGAGGGCTACGGTTGTCAGGTGGCAAGTCACAAGCATCTTCAGGGCTTGGGGCAAAAAGCTGTGCCCACCAGCAGACAACTGCAGGTCCGCAGACAGTTGAGGTAGAAGCTGGAGTGACGGGCATGCCTGGCCGTATGCCTGGCAATCTGTAGGTCCGCCTCAGCGCACTTTTCTGGCCGCACCGTGCTGCTGGTGCAGCTGGCTTC
>NW_011258137.1:0-508 GCF_000146605.3 Meleagris gallopavo
CATGGGTGAGGTCAGTGGGGTCACTGAGGTCCCATGGATGCGATCTATGTGGTCAGTGCAGAACCGTGACCCAATCAGCTCCCTGGGTCTGGCTGTACCAGGAAGGAGGCTGGACATACAACAAGGGGAAGAACAAGTAGCAGAACACGACTGATTTCTACTTCTTCAGCACAAATCGGGAGCACGCAGGTACATATCAGTGTCAGTACCGGGCGTCTTGGCCAGGAATGCCATCCAAGGAGAGTGATCCTGTGGAGCTGGTGCTGACAGGTGTGGGCCCTGGGGACAGCAGGTGGCTCTGGTTGATCCCAACAGGACCGTGTCCCACAGCTGTACCCTCCGTTCATGCGGATCGACATTTCCTGCCTCCCAGCATTTCCCTGAGCCCTGAGGAATGTGTGGAGATAGGGGACCAATGTCACCATCCAGTGCTGGAACAAGGACTATGGGGCCACCTTCCTCCTGCACAAGGACGGCTGCTCAGCCCCCATCCAGCGCCAGCACCTCC
>NW_011258138.1:0-483 GCF_000146605.3 Meleagris gallopavo
GTCCCATGGATGCGATCTATGTGGTCAGTGCAGAACCGTGACCCAATCAGCTCCCTGGGTCTGGCTGTACCAGGAAGGAGGCTGGACATACAACAAGGGGAAGAACAAGTAGCAGAACACGACTGATTTCTACTTCTTCAGCACAAATCGGGAGCACGCAGGTACATATCAGTGTCAGTACCGGGCGTCTTGGCCAGGAATGCCATCCAAGGAGAGTGATCCTGTGGAGCTGGTGCTGACAGGTGTGGGCCCTGGGGACAGCAGGTGGCTCTGGTTGATCCCAACAGGACCGTGTCCCACAGCTGTACCCTCCATTCATGCGGATCGACATTTCCTGCCTCCCAGCATTTCCCTGAGCCCCTGAGGAATGTGTGGAGATAGGGACCAATGTCACCATCCAGTGCTGGAACAAGGACTATGGGGCCACCTTCCTCCTGCACAGGACGGCTGCTCAGCCCCCATCCAGCGCCAGCACCTCCATGT
>NW_011258139.1:0-573 GCF_000146605.3 Meleagris gallopavo
AGGACTGAGCGTAGTCCTGCTCCATAAGGCCTGGGAGTACTGGTGGGTGGGAGCTGGACACAAGCCAGCAATGGGCCCTTCCAGCCCAGAAAGCCAACCGTATCCTGGGCTGCATCCAAAGATGCGCAGTCAGCGGGCCAAGGGAGGAGATCCCCATCCCTCTGCTCTGCGCTGGTCAGGCCTCAGCTGCAGTGCTGCGTCCAGATGTGGAGTCCTCAGTGCAGGGAGACATGGAGCTGTGCGAGTGCATCCAGAGTACAGCCACAAACGCGAAGCCAAGGATGGAACCCCTCTCCTGTAAGCAAGGAGAGCTGGGCTGTTCAGCCTCCTGGAGAAGTGAAGGCTCCAAGGGAACCTGGTAACAGCCTTTCAATACCTAAAGGAAAGAGCAAGGGAAATGGAGGTGAAATCTAAGGAAAATGTCTTGTACAGTGAGGGTGCTGAGGCAGTGGCACAGGTTGCCAGAGACATGGTGGATGTGCTGGCCCTTTCAAGGTGAGCCTGGCTCAGACTCTGAGCAACTTGATCTAGCTGTGGATGGTCAGCATGGGGATCGGATCACATCGCAAACCT
>NW_011258140.1:0-510 GCF_000146605.3 Meleagris gallopavo
TTTTAAACCCCAGGGCCACTCCTGGCTTCTCTGGCAGCATCTTTAGGCCCTGGGACGTGTGCCAGCCTCTCTAACTGGGGCTGTGACTTTAAGCTCCTGGACTGGATCCAGCCTTTTGGGCTCTGGCCCAAAGTCACCAGGGCTGGTACCATATTTTAAGAAAACAACATGAGGGCCACCCAATGGCGTTTTCTGAAGTAACAAAACAGAGAAATTAAGATGACTCTTGTGTAACCAGCCTGGGTCATCCTCTCGCTCAGGCACCGCATGATCACACCCAGGAGATGTTGCCCCTAGGCTTGGATTTGGGCTTCCAAGCAATCAGCAAGCATTTGGATGGGTCAGCCCCCTGGTTTTGTGAGAACAGACAAGTCCATCTTGAAAAGCCATCTTGGCAAAGGCAGAATAGCTTTGTTCTTGGGCTGCAGCACTCCAAGGCCGGGTGCTGCTCAAACTCTGGGCCTGCATTTCCTCCTGGGGCACCCATACGTGCTCTGAGTCTCCTGCAGC
>NW_011258141.1:0-428 GCF_000146605.3 Meleagris gallopavo
AAAACAACATGAGGGCCACCCAATGGCGTTTTCTGAAGTAACAAAACAGAGAAATTAAGATGACTCTTGTGTAACCAGCCTGGGTCATCCTCTCGCTCAGGCACCGCATGATCACGCCCAGGAGATGTTGCCCCTAGGCTTGGATTTGGGCTTCCAAGCAATCAGCAAGCTTTGGATGGGTCAGCCCCCTGGTTTTGTGAGAACAGACAAGTCCATCTTGAAAAGCCATCTTGGCAAAGGCAGAATAGCTTTGTTCTTGGGCTGCAGCACTCCAAGGCCGGGTGCTGCTCAAACTCTGGGCCTGCATTTCCTCCTGGGGCACCCATACGTGCTCTGAGTCTCCTGCAGCTTTCTGCAGGGTTTGTGGCTTCCTGCTGAGGAGCTCCTCGTGTTCTTCTGCACTGCCCCCACATCACTACTGCCTCCTC
>NW_011258142.1:0-558 GCF_000146605.3 Meleagris gallopavo
GCTCCTTTAAAAATCCTAATGTGACACCATATATTTCTACTAGACTAGAAAATAGGTACAATTTCAATTTAAATTGAGATGACCAGACAAATCACTCTTAGATCTACCAAGCTCTTAATTGCAACTTTCCATTGCATGCATGCGTAAGTATTTCTTTATTTATTTCCAAGAGCTCCTTCTGAAATACTTACTAGTTTGGTTGGTTGGCTTTTTTGTTTTTTTTGTATTCTGTTCTTATTAAATATTTTCTTACGGTTAACAACTTCATGATTAAGCTTTAATCATGAAAAAAAGCTAACCATAAATGGTGGAAACAATTAGCCTGTTCAAGTGTTGGGAAAATAAGATCTGTATATATTTTGAGGTGACTGTAATTCAAGGAACTTCCTTTGTGGAAGGACAGCAAAGAAAAGCAGTCTCACTTCGAGTAATGGGCAGCTTTCATTGGGTTTCCCTAGCAGAGAATGAACAATCATGCTTCATCTAGTGGCTTTTCTTCAGTCCTTCCAACTCCATTTAGAAAGTAACTATGAAATGGTAAAGAAATGCTTTAGCCAA